>NC_057808.1:402555062-402829483 GCF_018294505.1 Triticum aestivum
CGGTAGCGGACTTCGAGGAGGAGTCGGCAGACGCGGTGTCGGTGGACTTCGAAAGATGATGCAATCCTTTCTCCAAGGATGATACGATGTATGGCCTCTCCCAGTGTGTGCTCATCGTCACCTCCAGGAATGTCAAGATCTAGCCCCGAATATGGGTCCACCACCTCATCAACCAAGACACGAGCATAACCCTCTGGAATTGGGGCGCAATGGAAGGTTGCTTTGGGGGTAATTGTAAAAGAAACGGCGTCTGCCACCTTCATAGATATGTTCTTCATTTTGAAGTGTAGCTCACAGTTAGTGTTCTCTATGATGTCATCCACAGGGTATGTATCCAGCAGTGCGTCGCCCGGGGCGGAACCAACGCTGCTTCTCGGCATGGATGGGACGGTGCTATCCAATGCTGGATGATCATCCGCTTGCTGCTGCCGCTGCTGAGACCCCCTTTCCTGGCTAAGTGAGTCGATCTGCTGCTGCTGCTGCTGGAATTTGAGGCCAAGTCCGCGTGCCTTGCTTCTAGGCCTTGAAGGCGTTCCGCGTCCTAATTCCTCTGCTCCTCCTCCAGCTTCCTCTTCTTCTCCTCCTCCATCTTCTTTCTTGCACGGGTCCTGTAGTCGTCGTTCCATTTCGAAAAGCCCTCATACCAGGGAATAACGCCCTTGCCTCGTGTTCTTCCCGGGTGTTCAGGATTTCCCAGGGCGCGCGTAATCTCGTCATTCTCTCTGTTGGGCGTTAACACCCCCTTTCGAGCATCTTCTATTGCGTCAAGTAACTTTTGTTCTGCTCCTTTTAGACTTGCCTTCTTCGAAACCAGGCCTGTCTTCGGGTCCAACGCCCCCATGCGCATAGAACCAAGTTCCGCACCTGGGGGGCCAGCTCCTAGTAACCGGAGTGACCCCTGCATCCTCCATCTCTTGCTCAGACTTATCCCACTTATGCATTGCCACCGCGTAGCCACCTGGACCCAGCCTATGGAACTGCGTCTTTTTTGCGGCATTGGCCTTGTTTTTTCTCGACCGTTCCTTAGATAATTCTGATTCCTTGAATTTCACGAAAGCGGGCCAGTGTTCTCTTTGCTTCTCTAGTGTTCCCTTGAATTCTGGAGTCTTCCTTTCTGCAGCGAGGTATTTGGCACATACAGTTTTCTTGTGGGTGTTGAATGCAATTGCCATCTTCTTAAGAGCAGCGTCCTTGACTTTCTGCACATCTGCATCAGTGAAATAATCTGGTAGGGTGAAATGTTCCATCAGAGATTCCCAAAGCTTTTGTTTTGCTCTGTCGTCGACCCAAGTAACATCTGAGCGTTTAGTCTTTGGCTCTTTCCATTCTTGAATGGAGGTCGGGAGTTGGTCCTTCACAAGAACTCCGCACTGACGAACGAACTTGTTCGCAATGTTCTTAGGCGTGAGGGGTTCGCCACTAGCTTTGATGGAATCGATGTTGTACTTTACACCCTCCTTCAACTTTTTTCCCGGGCCGCGCTTTGTCCTGCTGTCTATAGAAGCAGATTTGCTCGATCCGGAGGGCTGAAAGAAGAAAGATCGATTCGTTAATATATCTTCAAATAAATAAACATGTGATGATCACTAGATGCCTGCTTATATAAATATACCTCGCCGGTAGTCTTTGTTATTTCAAGATCAACATTGTATTCGTCATCATAATCATTGTCTGCGTCATCATAATCATAATCATAGTTCATGACTTCATCAGCTCGGTCGTCGAGATCGAATATCTTATCATCACCCTCCCCGGTATTGTTCAGATATTGGGAGCCGTCATTTGCTTCATTCAGATCATCTGGCCTGCTAGGGCTGCGTATGATCTCGAACAGGGCCTCTTCTCCCTCTCTGCAGGTATTGTCCGTCATAGCTTTTATTTAACTAATACAGAAGAAATATAAAATAATTTAGTATTCAAATTACAATGCATGGATGCAATCAATCAGGAAAAACTGAATCATATAGTACATAATATGCATCGTCTCGAATAATATATAATCTCGAATACATCGTCTCGAATAATATATAATCTCGAATACATCACTGGCTAGGTAGCTAATAAAGATCGAATACTATAGAAGAATCTAGGCCACTCGCGGTTCCTGGGGCGCGGACGGTGGACACCCAAAGACAAGGAAACATCACAGGATCATATCTCCGGTCATCTGCCCAAAGAATCTGCCAGGTATTGGAGAACCTGACGTCCATAGCAGCCATGTAGCGATGGACGTGCTTGTCCTCCTCCCTGACACGACGGCGCACCACCTCCGGCGGGGCCGGCTCCCTCTGCACCGAATGTGGCCCACGCGAACGCCACCAAAGGAGATCAGGGTCGACGACGGGACCCGAGGCCGGGTTCCTCACCAAGCGGTGCGCCCCTCCAGGTAGCACCTCCCAGTGGTAGCCCGGCGGAGCCCAATCCCGGACATGGGTCAGCCGGACGTCGTTGCGAATGGGTCGACGGCGAGGATGCGGGCTGGGCATCGTCGAGAACAAATACTATATGCCCGCAAAAAGTAACATTTTTTTAAATGATTGGATTGTGATAACTAAAATTCTATATGAAAATTCTAACAATTTGACATTAATCTAATTCATCTAACTAAAACTAATTCTAAAATTTCTAACATTTCTATATATATAACTAACATTTCTATAACATTTCTAATATTTCTATAACTAAAGAACAGAAAAATTGCTAACATTTCTATAAATATTTCTATAACTTAAAAACAGAAAACTTTATAACATTTCTATATAACTAACATTTCTAATATTTCTATAACTAAAAAACAGAAAAATTTCTAACATTTCTACTCCCTCCGTTCCTAAATATAAGGTGTATTATTTTTCCAAAAAGTCAAGCTTCTCTAACTTTGACCAAGTTTTTAGAAAAAAATACCAATGTCTAGAACACCAAATCATTATCACTAGATTCACCATGAAATATATTTCTATATTTTAAATATTCAATATTGTAAATCTTTATAGATTTTGCTATAAAGTTGGTCAAACATAGACAATGGTTGACTTTTTGAAAAACTAATACACCTTACATTAAGGAACGGAGGGAGTATAATATTTCTATAAATAAAAAACAGAAAATTTTCTAACATTTCTATAAATATTTCTATAACTAATTTGTGTGTGGACATGGCGGCCGGGGCAGGCGCTCACCGGCGAGGCGAGGCGATGGGGGGCGGCGACGGGTGGCGATGACGCAAATGGCGACGATGGGGGGGGACGGCCGGGGCGGCGACGACGGGGACGGGGCGTCGACGAGGGGTGGCGACGGGGGCGTCGACGGGGGCAGCGACGGGGGCGGCGACGGGGGCGGCGGGCGACGGGGCAGAGGAGAAAAAGCAGATGAAAACTGATGAAATTTGTAAGTCCTGCTTATATAGGATGGGCCTTTAGTACCGGTTGGAGCCACCAGCCGGTACTAAAGGTCACATTTGGCCAGCCCAAGCTGCGGGAAGCGCACACCTTTAGTACCGGGTGGTGGCACCAACCGGTACTAAAGACCCCCCTTTAGTACCGGTTGGAGCCACGACCCGGTACTAAAGGGGCGCGGTGGCGCAGGTGCGGTGCAGGCAGGTTTAGTCCCACCTCGCTAGCCGAAGGGCGCCCGTACCTGCTTATAAACCCTGTCGCGGCAGCTGTCTCGAGCTCCTATCTATTGCAGGCCTTCTGGGCCTACCTGTTGTGTGCTGCCCTGTGGGCCTATTGGGCCTTTGCGGGCCTGCATCCTGGCCCAACAACAGGTTGGGTTTCTAGTCGTATGCAGACCGCTTTGGCCCAGTAGGCGGGCTTTTTTATTTTTTTATTTTTTTGCTTTCTTTATTTTTGTTTTATTTATTTTTGAGTTGTTTTTTGCTGTATTTAGAGTTTCTTTGTGAATATTTTTGCTTTAGGTACAAAAAATTACAAACTTTCTATTAGTGTCGGTAGTTTACAAATTTGAATAGTTTACATTTTGAATTATTTGAAATTTGTGTGAATCACTAGTTTGTGAATAACTTAACTTTGAAAATAGATTTTCCAGTGATTCTTTTTTCTTATGTTTAATATTAGTGTGTTTTATCATTATATTCAATTTGGTAATGCTTAGGTTATTTAAAAAATGAAATGCCTTTGTAACGGATGAGTTTTCGTCCGAAACCCTGATACTTCGAAAGAGATTGTCCATTTTGTACATGAAGTGCATCCAGTTTTTGCGGTAACCCTCTCTACTTTTTTGCACATGCTATGTGGGTGAAATTATGATACCATGCCAACTTTCAACCTTTTCTGAGTTCATTTGAAATGCTTTTCAATTTCAGGGTCATTTAGCTGAAAAAATCAGTAAATGCATGAAAGAATTTGTTTGCACATAAAATTTCTTCGCGTTTCAAATGCCAAAACACATAACTACCCTAACTATTACAGAGATTCCCTCCTGGGTGTGAAACACATAAGAAAGTGATGATAGTGAAGCCGATCACTTCCCAGATCTTTGGGTGTGAAACTTTTTCTTCGCGTGTGTCCCTTTGCGCCGTAGCCATGGAAAATCTTCATCATTTAACTGGATGCTCGGGTCAATATTCACTGTGAATGGAGCAATTTCATCAAACTTTTCATAATCTTCTGACATGTCTGTCTTGTCATCCACTCCCACGATGTTTCTCTTCCCAGAAAGAACTATGTGGTGCTTTGGCTCATCGTATGATGCATTCGCTTCCTTATCTTTTCTTTTTCTCGGCTTGGTAGACATATCCTTCACATAGAAAACCTGTGCCACATCATTAGCTAGGACGAATGGTTCGTCTGCATACGCAAGATTGTTGAGATCCACTGTTGTCATTCCATACTGCGGGTCTTCCGTTACCCCATATCGTGTCATATTGACCCATTTGCACCGAAACAAAGGGACCTTCAAACCACGTCCATAGTCAAGTTCCCATATCTCCTCTATGTAACCATAATATGTTTCCTTTCCCGTCTTGGTTGTTGCATCAAAGCGGACACCACTGTTTTGGTTGGTGCTCTTCTTATCTTGGGCGATCGTGTAAAATGTATTACCATTTATCTCGTACCCTTTGAAAGTCATTATATTCGAAGATGGTAACTGGGACAGCGAGTACAAGTCATCTTCAATGGAGGCGTCATGCATGGTATGTGTCTGCAACCAGCCGGCGAAACTCCTGGTTTGTTCACGTGTAATCCAGTCATCAGACCGCTCCGGGTGTTTGGAGCGTAGAAAATTCTTGTGTTCATCCATATACGGAGCCACCAAGGCGGAATTCTGTATAACTGTGCAGTGTGCTTCAGCGAGAGAATGTCCGTCCATACATATTTTTTGATTCCCTCCTAGCGTGCCTTTTCCATCCAGTCTGCCCTTATGCCGCGATTCAGGAACACCAATCGGCTTAAGGTCAAGAATAAAGTCAATACAAAACTCAATGACCTCCTCATTTTCATGGCCCTTGGAGATGCTTCCTTCTGGCCTAGCACGGTTATGAACATATTTCTTTAAGACTCCCATGAACCTCTCAAAGGGGAACATATTATGTAGAAATACAGGACCCAAAACGTTAATCTCTTCGCATAGGTGAACTAGGACGTGCGTCATGATGTTGAAGAAGGATGGTGGGAACACCAACTCGAAACTGACAAGACATTGCACCAAATCATTCTCTAACCTTGGTATGATTTCTGGATCAATTACCTTCTGAGAGATTGTTGAGGAATGCACATAGCTTCACAATGGCTAATCGAACGTTATCCGGTAGAAGCCCCCTCAATGCAACCGGAAGCAGTTGCGTCATAATCACGTGACAGTCATGAGACTTTAGGTTCTGGAACTTTTTCTCTGCCATGTTTATTATTCCCTTTATATTCGACGAGAAGCCAGACGGTACCTTAATACTGAGCAGGCATTCAAAGAAGATTTCCTTCTCTTCTTTGGTAAGAGCGTAGCTGGCATGACCCTGATGTATGCCGTCTTTTCCATGCATACGTTGCTGGTCCTCCCGTGCCTCAGGTGTATCTTTTGTCTTCCCATACACGCCCAAGAAGCCAAGCAGGGTCACACAAAGATTCTTCGTCACATGCATTACGTCGATTACAAAGCGGACCTCTAGATCTTTCCAATAGGGCAGGTCCCAAAATATAGATTTCTTCTTCCACATGGGTGCGCGTCCGTCAGCGTCATTCGGAACAGGTTGTCCGCCAGGACCCTTTCCAAAGACTACCTTCAAATCCTTGACCATATCATGTACATCAGCACCAGTACGGTGGCGAGGCTTCGTCCGGTGATCCGCCTCACCTTAGAAATGCTTGCCTTTCTTTCTTAAGGGATGCCTGCTCGGAAGAAATCGACGATGTCCCAGGTACACATTCTTCCTACAATTGTCCAAATATATACTGTCGGTATCATCCAAAAGTGCGTGCATGCGCGGTATCCCTTGTTTGTCTGTCCTGAAAGGTTATTGAGAGCAGGCCAATCATTGATGGTCATGAACAGCAAGGCCTTTAGGTCAAATTCTTCCCGCATGTGCTCATCCCACGCACGTACACCTGTTCCATTCCACAGCTACAAGAGTTCTTCAACTAATGGCCTTAGGTACACATCAATGTCATTGCCGGGTTGCTTAGGGCCTTGGATGAGCACTGGCATCATAATGAACTTCCGCTTCATGCACAACCAAGGAGGAAGGTTATACAAACATAGAGTCACAGGCCAGGTGCTATGGTTGCTGCTCTGCTCCCCAAAAGGATTAATGCCATCTGCGCTTAGACCAAACCATATGTTCCTCGCGTCATCTGCAAACTCCTTCCCGTACTTTCTCTCAATTTTTCTCCACTGCGACCCGTCAGCGGGTACTCTCAACTTTCCGTCTTTCTTACGGTCTTCTCTGTGCCATCGCATCGCCTTGGCATGCTCTTTGTTTTGGAACAAACGTTTCAACCGTGGTATTATAGGAGCATACCACATCACCTTGGCAGGAATCTTCTTCCTGGGGCGCTCGCCTTCGACATCACCAGGGTCATTGCGCCTGATCTTATAGCGCAATGCAGCGCATACCGGGCAAGCGTTCAAATCCTCGTACTCACCGCGGTAGAGGATGCAGTCATTAGGGCATGCATGTATCTTCTGCACCTCTAACCCTAGAGGGCAGACAACCTTCTTTGCTTCGTACGTACTCTCGGGCAATTCGTTGTCCTTTGGAAGCATATTCTTTATCATTACCAGCAACTTTCCAAATCCCTTGTCAGATACACCATTCTCTGCCTTCCATTGCAGCAATTCCAGTGTGGTGCCCAACTTTTTCTTGTCAGCTTTGCAATTCGGGTACAACAATTTCTTGTGATCCTCTAACATGCGCTGCAACTTCTTCTTCTCCAAATCACTTGCGCAGTTTCTCTTTGCATCGGCAATGGCCCGACCTAGATCATCAGCGGGCTCATCTGATGCCTCTTCTTCAGCTTCTTCCCGCATTGCCAGCTCAGCTTCTTCCCCCATTGTTGTATCATCATATTCAGGGAACCCATGGCCAGGATAGCTGTCGTCGTCCTCTTCTTCTTCATTGTCTTCCATCATAAACCCTCTTTCTCCGTGCTTGGTCCAAACATTATAGTGGGGCATGAAACCGGACTTAAACAAGTGGACGTGAATGGTTCTTGACGTAGAGTAATTGTGATCATTCTTACAGACTAAACATGGACAAGGCATAAAACCATCCGCCCGCTTGTTTGCCTCAGCCGCAAGCAGAAAAGTTTGCACGCCATTAATGAACTCGGGAGAGCATCGGTCATCGTACATCCATTGTCGGCTCATCTTCATTACACAACACCGAATAGACCGAAGTAATACAAGTTCATACATAAAGTTCATACAAGACTTAAATGCAGCAAACAAATAACTCTCTAACTAAAGAATTTAAATGCAACAACAAATGCGATCAAGATCGCAACTAAAGTAACAATTGATCCAACAGCATAATGATACCAAGCCTCACTATCAATGGCATATTTTTTAATCTTTCTAATCTTCAAGCGCATTTTCTCCATCTTGATCTTGTGATCATCGACGACATCGGCAACATGCAACTCCAATTCCATCTTCTCCCCCTCAATTCTTTTCAATTTTTCTTTCAAATACTCGTTTTCTCTTTCAACTAAATTTAACCTCTCGACAATAGGGTCGGTTGGAATTTCCGGTTCAGAAACCTCCTAGACACAAATATCTATGTCAACTTGATGGGCATAATTTGTCATAAACACGAAATGCAACAACTAGTTTTAAAAGAGAATATACCACATCCGAATCATAACAAGGACGAGGGCCGACGGGGACGGATATCAAAACCATGATACTATGTATAACAAACAACGTACGGGTAAGATAATTATACGAGTAACTATATATCCAAATCACACAAACATCAATTTGGTAATGTAAAACATTCATGAACAAGAGGCTCACCACAAGGTGGTGCCGGCGACGGAACGGTGCGGGCGATCGACTGTGGTTACAACGGAGATTTCGAAGGCACTAAGTAAACCACACCTACATATGCAAACTAAGTGTTAGTTTTGACCACAAATTGCATATAAATCAAATACTAGCACATATATTTTCTACCAAATTACTAAACTCATAAATTAATCACTATACAAAGCATTGCAAGAGCTAATCTAGCAATGAGAGATGAAAGGACAAAGTTGCTAACCTTTGTGATCATTTGAATGGATGGGGGCCTTCAAATCTTGACAAATTTTGGGCAAAATGTGTGATGAGCTCGAGAGGAAGAGGGGAAGAACAGAGAGGAGAGGGGAAAGGGGAAGAACAGAGCGAGCTCGGGTGGACGAAGGGTTTATGTAGGACGACCTTTAGCACCGGTTCGTGCCATGAACCGGTACTAAAGGTTCTGGAGGGGCCCCGGACTGACAACATCCTGCCACCACTCACTTTAGTATCGGTCCGTGGCACGAACCGGTGCTAAAGGTCGGCCACGAACCGGTACTAATGAAAGCGGCTGGCTAGCCATTGGAACCGGCACTAATGCACACATTAGTGCCGGCTCAAAAGCAAACCGGCACTAATGTGCTTGACATTTGACCCTTTTTCTACTAGTGAAACCTCCTTAGGCATAGGGTTTTCTTTTTTCTCTTTGACCCGCAAGTTCTGTGTGCTGTCTATTATACACAATGGAGAACATATCGGGTGAACCCAGCACCAATGTTGAAAACACATGCTATGAGTTCTTGAAAATTCTGAACACAAATAACTACATAGGCATAGCACGTTCACATAATTTCAGTTACAAATTCAACACACATCTTAAGAAACGAAAATAACAAATTCAGCAATTGTAGTGTTAGGTGGCCCAATTCATAGCCAAATATGAATTAGCTACTATTCATAACATGATCTTTCATTTTTATTTCTTAACCTGTGACTTCATATTGTAACTAGAATTTTTGTGACATGATAGATGTTTATTATTTCAATCTACTCATTTCAGTTTTTTCTTAAAAATTATCATACTGTATTTTTTAGTACAGGGTGCACCAGTTACACAGGAATTTTGGCTGAAAGCATACAACTTGTAGTTTAGAATATATATTAGGACCTGGCCTTTTTCTTACCGAGGAACCAATTCGTTTTGTTGTAGTACAAAAAAAAACATATGTATGCCCCTTTAGCAATATGTAAGTCCTCTCAAAATTGATTTTGGGCGGTCAATTTTTTGGCCATTGATTTCTCTTTACAGTTCTTCCATTCGGTCTAGACAGGTCGTGCCGAGTGGGATCCGACCAGTGGGGGCACGCTGAGTGCACCCACAACTGGGTGTAGTCCCCGAGACCGCGGTCGACTATGGGCAGTCGGCGGTGGTCTGAGAACAAGTGTTGCCATTTTTTTACTCCTTCGACTCGTACTGGGCGGACCATGTCGAGTGGGAAATTGAACCAGTGGGGGCACGCCAAGTGCACCCACCGGGTGTAGTCCCCGAGACTACTTTTGGATGTTTTGATTCGGCAGTAGTCTTAGAACTCTTTTTGCCGTAAGGACTTGAACTTGAATCTTATCGCTCGGAAGCAATCGATTTTTGTTCCTGTCGACTGACGTGTCTTACATGTCGATTGCAGAAATCTTGTGAACTCGGGGCTCAGTTTGCTGAACTGGAGCAGAAACAAATTCAGCTCAACCTTGATCTAGAACTGGCCAAGCAGAATTTGCAGAAAGCCATGGATGAAGCAGCTACCATGGGAGGTAACAACTTATCGACTGTTTGTCTTGCCAGCTTTACTTTTCGCCTTTTGAACTGAGTAACTCCACTCGAACAGATGTGCATAGTGAAAATAGACAACTCCAAGCTCGTCTGAAGAATGTTATTTCTTTAGACAAAATGAAGCAGGCTCTGGAGCAGAAGGACCTCGACCTCGCAGTGGCTCAGAAGACGGCGCGGGAGAAAACTGATCTTGCTGACAAGAAGCTGGCTTCAGTCAGCAAGTTAGAAGAAGAAAACGCCAAGCTCAAGACTGCCGTTGGTGAAGCAAATAGGGAAGTCATGCAGCTGAAGAAGGACAAGGTGGCTCTGACTGACAGGGTTGCGGATCTCACTTGAAAGAGGGATGAACTAGAGCCTTATCTGGGAGGACTTGCCAAGAAGATGTTCCTTATGCTTGAAGGTACTTTCCCTTGTCCGACTGATTTGCCAATGTCGACTCATCATACAACAGTCAACTCACCATTTTTCTATGTGCGCAGAATTCTGTCAAAACTTCGAGGAAGAGACCGGGCGGATTGAGACGAATCTGGACCCCATTAACTCCCCCGTCAAGGACGAAGCTGCGATGAACGTGTTGCGACTGGAATCCCACCTCGCCAGCGTTACCGACTATCTTGCTCGAGTGAAGGCGGCGGTATCACGAATTGACACGGAACTCTGGCCAGGTGTGACATTCCAGAATGACCTCGAGTCTCTGATGACTTGACTCAACGAGATCCCTGGTCGAGTGCAGGCGTGGAAGAAGTCATCTGCTCGGTGTGGCACTGACGTGGCTCTGTCGCTGGTCCGCGTCCATTGCAAGGAAGTTAAAGAAGAAAAGCTCGTGGCTCTCAAGGTCGCCAATACCAAGAAGCTTCACTTCCAGTCCTTCATGGAGACATTCATTGACGCTGCTACTCGTATTGCTGATGGAATCAACCTGGACGAGTTCATCGAGCCATGTAGCCCTCCTCCTGCCGAGTGTACAAACTTTGAGCCTCACTTTTATTTGCCTCGGAATGCCGAGTGATTTTGTAACCGTTAAGCTCCTTCGAGCCTGACGCCCGAGTACTTCCGTTCATGGTTCTGGACCTTGCTGGATTTATCCGAACTTGGTTTTTCTTTGAATATGGTTGCTTTGTCTTTACCACTTTCAGAGCTCTTAACTCCGAGTGAAACTCGATTCTTCACTCGGAATAGACGCTATACTTGTGGCGCGGCTCCGATGAGAGGGTCGTGGACATGAGCACCATGTGCTGCACACGACCTGCACCTCGACATCCTTGCAGATCGGGATGGAGCAGACGTTGTACTTGTGACTCAACTCTGACGAGAGGGCCATGGACATGAGCACTGGGTGCTGCACACGACCTACACCTCGTTGTCCTTGCGGATTGGGATGGAGCAGACGTTGTACTTGTGACTCAGCCACTCGGAGTGGTTTTTTAACTTAGGCGAGTACGGGGTCGCAGCTAGGCCTCCGAGTGAGTGGGTTGCTCTTCACTCGGAGTGGTTTTTAACTTAGGCGAGTACGGGGTCGTAGCTAAGCCCTCGAGTGAGAGGGTTGCTCTCCACTCGGGGTGTTTTTGAAACTTAGGCGAATCGGGTTCGCGGCTAAGCCCCCGAGTGAGAGGGTTGCTCTCCACTCGGGGTGTTTTTGAAACTTAGGCAAATCAGGTTCGCGGCTAAGCCCCCGAGTGAGAGGGTTGCTCTCCACTCGGGGTGTTTTTGAAACTTAGGCGAATCGGCTTCACGGCTACGACGAGTGAGAGGGCTGCTCTCCACTCGGAGTGTTTGTGAAACTTAGGAGAATCGGGTTCGCGGCTAAGCCACCCACTAGGGGATTTGAACACATGTGTTTATGGGATAACTATCATTAAGATACTGCAAAATTCTTGTCTTTGATAAGCAAACTGAAGGATTCTTATTACAACTCGTCGATCTGAGTATAAACGGTGGAGGAGCTCCGCATTCCACGAGCATGGCTCATCTTCATTCTTGGCTACGTTGTAGAGGTGATACGCCCCATTGTGGAGCACCTTGGTGATGATGAAGGGACCTTCCCAGGATGGAGCGAGCTTGTGAGGTCGTTTCTGATGCACTCGGAGCACAAGGTCTCCTTCTTGGAACGCTCGACCTCTGACATTACGGGCATGGAATCGACGCAAGTCTTGCTGATAGATGGTCAACCTGATCAGAGCCATCTTACATTCTTCCTCCAAGAGATCAACTGCATCTTGGTGTGCCTGTTCAGCTTCAACTTCTGAGAAAAGTTCCACTCGGGGAGCGTTGTGCAGCAAGTCACTCGGAAGCACAACTTTAGCGCAATATACCATGAAGAAAGGGGTTCGGTCAGTCGACCGGTTTGGAGTTGTTCTCAGTCCCCATAAGACAGATGGCAATTCAGTCACCCAAGCTCCAGCAGCATGTTTGAGATCGCGCATCGGCCGGGGTTTCAACCCTTTAAGGATCAAACCATTCGCCCTTTCTGCCTGCCCATTCGACTGCGGGTGCGCAACAGATGCGTAATCGACCCGAGTACCTTGGGAAACACAGAATGCCCTGAACTGATCAGAATCAAAGTTGGAGCCATTATCTGTGATACTACTGTGAGGGACTCCATATCTGAATATCAGCTCTCTGATGAAACTGATGGCAGTGCTTGAATTAAGATTCTTGATAGGCTTGGCCTCGATCCATTTAGTGAATTTGTCGACTGCCACAAGTAAATGAGTGAAACCACTTCTGCTGGTCTTGAAGGGTCCAACCATATCCAACCCCCAAACAGGAAATGTCCAGACGAGTGGAATAGTCTTCAAGGCAGATGCTGGCTTGTGAGACATGTTGGAGTAGAACTGGCAGCCTTCGCACTTGTCGACTATATCTTTTGCCATCTCATTGGCACGTGGCCAGTAGAATCCCGCTCGGTATGCTTTGGCTACGATGGTCCGAGAGGACGCATGGTGACCACAGGTCCCCGAGTGGATATAATTTAGAATCATTTGAGCTTCTTCTGGTGTGATACATCGCTGAGCGACTCCAGTAACACTCTCTCTGTAAAGCTGTCCACCTATCATTGTAAAGGCTTTGGATCGACGGACAATCTGACGGGCCTCATCTTCATCTTCTGGAAGCTCCTTCCTAAGCAGATACGCAATATATGGTACTGTCTAGTCGGGGGTGATTACCAAAATGTAACACCCTGGATGTAACCTTCCATATTTGTAACTCCAACTCTTGCCATTTTCGGCTATGTGTTATGACACTCCCTTCGTGGTTGGGTTTTGTCTTTCGTTTTGCATTTTGTTCATGTCATGCATCTCATATCATGTCATCATGTGCATCTCATTTGCATACGTGTTCGTCTCATGCATCCGAGCATTTTCCGCGTTGTCCGTTTTGCAATCCGACACTCCCACACGCACCGGCGCACCCCTCTTGTTTCTTTTCGTGAGCGGGTGTTAAACGTTCTCGGAATGGACCGAAGTTTACCAAGTGGCCTTGGTATACCACCGGTAGACCACCTGTCAAGTTTCGTTCCATTTGGAAGTCGTTTGAAGCTCCAACGGTTAACCGGGTAACCGCAAGTCCTTTTGTGTGTTGCAGCAAACCCCCCCAAACAGCCCAATAACCCATCTAAGCCCCCTCCATGCTCTCGGTCGTTCGATCACGATCGTGTGGGTGAAAACCGCACTCCATTTGGAGTCTCCTAGCCCCCTCTACCTATAAATATGTGCTTCCCCCGAATTTTTCGCGCAGATCAAACCCTACCCCTTCCTTTCTCCGCCGTCGGACTCGTCCGTCCCGCGCCGGACAGATCGCGCCGCCGCCCCGCGCCAATCGCCTGCCGACACATGGCATCGGTGCCACCCCTGCCGCCGAAGCCCGCCGGGCCCGTCCGCCGGCCCCCGCGGCCCGCGTCCCCGTCGCCCGCGCCCCGCCTCCACTCCGCCCGCGCGCCCCGTCGCCCGCGCCCTAGGCTCCCCGCCGCCGCCGCCGTTCCCGACCGCCGCCTCTGTCTGCCAACCGCCGCCTCCGTTCCCGACCGCCGCCTCTGTCCGCCGACCGCCGCCGCCGCGTGTTTCGCGCCGCCGTCCGTCCCCGCTGCCCGACGGCCTCACCGCCGCCTCCTCCGTCCGCGCCGCTGCCGCCCACGCTCGTCCTCGTCCCCGCCGGCGCCTCCTCTCCCCTCTCCGGCAAGTACCCCGGCGAACTCCGGCGAGAAGCCCCGCCTCGGTTCGTGTGCCAGATCTGGAGAGGTTGACTTTCCGCTCGATTTCCCCCAAGTCCCGAAGATTATTATATTATGTTGCATTATTCATCATGGCATATCTCCTTGCATACTGCTCCGTTTTGCATGCATGATATATCGAAATGTTCGTCACAAGATGCACTTCATTTTGTTCAATTGTGCCATGCTCGTTTGAGTTCATCTTGATGCCCAAATCTCTGATGCAAGAGTGCTATATGATGTTTACTACTGTTACTTATCAGAACTTGGTGTTTTGTTATTTTTGTTGCATTTGACGTGTGCATCTTATGGGCATGAGCTCTACAGGTGTTTTGATCTATGCCATGCCATCTTCACGGAGGTGTATGCCATGTATTTTTGTGATCTATGGGGTGACTAGCACAAGCATGCAAACTAGGCTTCGTGATGTTTCTATTTTCAGGGACTTACGATTTTGCTGTCTGTTTCTGCTGTTATTTTGTTGCCATGTATCCATGTGGCTACAGTGAGATCCATGCTTCCTTTGGGCATGTTCAGTAAGGAATTGTTGATATGGTTATGCTCTATCCATCCATTCCCCTGTTTACAATTATGGAGTGCCCTAGCATGTCTTAATCTTGCTCTACTTTTGCTATAAATATTCCTGGCAGATTGTTAACATGATATTCACTTTTTCCAAGGTTGTTGTAGTTGATCCATACATGATATGAACTTTCTCTTGCCATGGTTAGCTTCATGAACATGCCATCTTGCTGTAGGTATGCTTGATTTGTCATGCATTGCTTTGTGATGAGTGAATCGAGCTCACAAAGATGCCTTCATAATTCTGTTACTACCATGCTCTGTTTTCTGCCAAGTCTGAAACCTGTTAACGAAACTTGCTATGTTTACATGGGTGCCATCATATCTTATGCCCCTTTTTGGCTCATGGTCATTAAGGGACTTTTGTTCTATGCATTTAGTATATTCATGCCATGCCTTGGTTTGCTATGTTAAGTTCCTGTAGCATGTTGATTGCTTGCTCTGAACATTGCTACCTGATGCTATTTCTGCCATGTCCAGTATTTTTACCAAGTCTGTGAAGCTGATATCTTTTGCACTTTTGTCATGCTTGTTTGAGCCTGTTATATTGTGATCTAGCCGTAGCTTATTGTTCATCTTTTGTCAAGCATCTCCTGTAGATTACTGCCATATGCTTTGTTGCTATGTTGGAGTGCTGTAGCATAGTTACTTGATGTATTCTATGTGTTATCATGCTGTTAATCGCAGAATCGTGTCATTCTTGTTTTGCTTGCCATTTGCAAACCGTGCATCCATTTCCGGTGATCTTTATATCGATTTCGACCAAAATCATCTCATCTTTCCAGTGGCATACTTGGTTTGCCAAGTTACTGCTTTGTTCATCCTTTTTCTTCCGGAGCACGCATATGCATCGCATATCACATCTCGCATATCATGCATGTATTGCATCATGTTGCTTGTGCATTTCCCATGATTGATTGTGGTTTCATTGCTTGTGTTCTTGATGTGGGTAGAGCCGGGAGACGAGTTCGCGAACGAGGAACCTGTTGAGTACGCTTACGAGGATCAAGCTTTCGACTACTCTGAGAACCTTGCAGGCAAGATGACCATACCCTCGAAATCATTTCTATCTTTGCTTTGCTAGTTGTTCGTTCTATTGCCATGCTGCGCTACCTACCACTTGCTATATCGTGCCTCCCATATTGCCATGTCAAGCCTCTAACCATCCTTTCCTAGCAAACCGTTGTTTGGCTAAGTTACCGCTTTTGCTCAGCCCTTCTTATAGCGTTGCTAGTTGCAGGTGAAGTTGAAGTTGGTTCCATGTTGGAACATGGATTTTTTGGAATATCACAATATCTCTTATTTAATTAATGCATATATATATATATATATATTTGGTAAAGGGTGGAAGGCTCGGCCTTATGCTTGGTGTTTTGTTCCACTCCTGCCGCCCTAGTTTTCGTCATACCGATATTATGTTCCTTGAGTTTGCGTTCCTTACGCGGTTGGGTGATTTATGGGACCCCCTTGACAGTTCGCCTTGAATAAAACTCCTCCAGCAAGGCCCAACCTTGGTTTTACCATTTGACCACCTACCACCTATACTTTTCCCTTGGGTTTTCGCGAGCCCGAGGGTCATCTTTATTTTAGACCCCCCCGGGCCAGTGCTCCTTCGAGTGTTGGTCCGAACCGAGCTGCCCGTGGGGCCACCTTGGGGAAACTTGAGGGCTGGTTTTACTCGTAGCTAGTCTCATCCGGTGTTGCCCTGAGAACGAGATATGTGCAGCTCCTATCAGGATTTGTCGGCACATCGGGCGGCTTTGCTGGTCTTGTTTTACCATTGTCGAAATGTCTTGTAAACCGGGATTCCGAGACTGATCGGGGCTTCCCGGGAGAAGGTTTATCCTTCATTGACCGTGAGAGCTTATAATGGGCTAAGTTGGGACACCCCTGCAGGGTATTATCTTTCGAAAGCCGTGCCCGCGGTTATGAGGCAGATGGGAATTTGTTAATGTCCGGTTGTAGAGAACTTGACACTTGACTTAATTAAAATACATCAACCGTGTGTGTAGCCGTGATGGTCTCTTTTCGGCGGAGTCCGGGAAGTGAACACGATTCGAGTTATGCATGAACGTAAGTAGTTTCAGGATCACTTCTTGATCACTTCTAGCTTCACGACCGTTGCGTTGCTCCTCTTCTCTCTCTCATTTGCGTATGTTAGCCACCATATATGCTTAGTGCTTGCTGCAGCTCCACCTCATTACACCATCCTTTCCTATAAGCTTAAATAGTCTTGATCTCGCGGGTGTGAGATTGCTGAGTCCTCGTGACTCACAGATTCTACCAAAACAGTTGCAGGTGCCGACGATGCCAGTGCAGATGACGCAACCGAGCTCAAGTGGGAGGTCGACGAGGAACGTGGTCGTTACTATGTTTCTTTTCCGGATGATTAGTAGTGGAGCCCAGTTGGGACGATCGGGGAACTAGCATTTGGGGTTATCTTATTTTCTTTTGATTTTGACCGTAGTCGGTCTATGTGTGGATTTTGGATGATGTATGAATTAAATTATGTATTGTGTGAAGTGGCGATTGTAAGCCAACTCTCGTTATCCCATTCTTGTTCATTACATGGGATTGTGTGAAGATGACCCTTCTTGCGACAATACCTACAATGCGGTTATGCCTCTAAGTCGTGCCTCGACATGTGGGAGATATAGCCGCATCATGGGCGTTACACAAAACTTCCATAATTAGGTCGACCATGGCCGGGACTTCAATCTCAGTCGGATCGGTTGAACTTTTCGGTTGGGGGAGCTCCTCTGTGAAAGGATCCTCTTGGACTGATGGGGTATGAAGATGCTCCAAGAACACATTGCTGGGTATAGGCTTCCAAGTGGAACCTCACTTCGTCAGGCCATCAGCTGCTTGATTCTTGATTCGGGGTATGTGGTGAAGCTCTAACCCCTCAAACTTCTTTTCCAACTTTCTTACTGCATTGCAATAACCGGTCATAGCTGGGCTCCTGATATCCCACTCCTTCATCACTTGATTGACCACTAAATCTGAGTCGCCGTAAACCATCACGCGTCGGACGCCGAGTGAGATAGCCATACGCAACCCATACAGAAGTGCCTCGTATTCAGCTTCATTGTTGGAAGAATCAAAGTGAATCTAGAGGACATAACTGAGTTTATCGCCTCTTGGGGATACCAGGACTACCCCAGCACCAGAGCCATTCAGCATCTTGGATCCATCAAAGAACATAGTCCAATGTTCCGAGTGAACCCGAGTCGGTTGCTGCTGTTCAATCCACTCGGCGAGGAAATCTGCTATCGCTTGGGACTTGATTGCTTTCTTTGCCTCGAACTTGATATCCAACGGTAGGAGTTCAATCACCCACTTTGCCACTCGACCAGTTGCATCCCTATTGTTCAGAATTTCTGATAATGGAGCGTTGCTGACGACTGAAACTGAGTGGTCTGAGAAGTAGTGTGCAACTTTCTTCGTGGCCAAGTAAATTCCATAAACAAGCTTCTGATAATGCAGATATCTCTGCTTGGACGGAGTCAAGACTTCAGAAATATAGTACACTGGGCGTTAAACTTTGTAGGCTTTGCCTTCTTCTTCCCGCTCGACCGTGAGCACTGTGTTGACAACCTGTCCAGTGGCTGCTATATACAGTAGTAGAGGCTCCTTGCTGATTGGGGCAGCAAGCACTGGCTGGGTGGAAAGCATGGCTTTGAGCTCTACGAACGCTGCTTCAGCTTCAGGAGTCCACTCGAACTTGTCAGACTTCTTCATCAGTCGGTAAAGAGGCAATGCCTTTTCACCGAGACAAGAAATGAATCGACTCAATGGGGCCAAACAACTAGTAAGCTTCTGAACGTTGTGCACACGCACATGGCGTTTCATTCGGAGGATTGCTCCAACCTTTTCCTGGTTTGCGTCGATCCCTCATTCGGAAACAAGGAAACCGAGTAGCTTTCCACCTGGGATTCCGAATGTGCACTTTGATGGATTGAGCTTGATATCATATCTTGTTAAGTTGGCAAAGGTTTCAGCGAGGTCAGTTAGTAGGTCGGAACCTTTACGTGACTTGGCCACGATGTCATCCATGTATGCTTCCACATTCCGACGGATTTGAGTGAGGAGGCACTTCTGAATCATGCGCATGAATGTGGCGCCAGCATTCTTGAGACCAAAAGGCATGGTAACATAGCAAAAACACCCGAATGGGTTGATGAAGGTTGTTTTTATTTCATCGGGCCCATACAGTCGGATCTGATGGTACCCGGAATATGCGTCCAAAAAGGACAAACGCTCACATCCCGCAGTCGAGTCGACAATTTGGTCGATGCGGGGTAGAGGGAAATGATCTTTCGGGCAGACCCGATTGATATGCTTGAAATCGATACACATACGAAGTGAATCATCTTTCTTGGCGACCATGACAACATTGGTGAGCCACTCGGAGTGGAATATTTCTCGGATGACTCAGCTGCCAGAAGCCGAGCCACCTCTTTGCCAATTGCCTTCTTCTTCTCCATGGCGGATCGACGGAGATGCTCTTTAACGGGTCTTGCTTTTGGGTCGACTCGCAAACGGTGCTCAGCCAGTCCCCTGGGTACACCCAGCATGTCAGGTGGTTTCCATGCGAAGATGTCCCAGTTTTCATGGAGGAACTGGATGATCGCTTCTTCCTATTTGCTGTCGAGTGTTGTTGAGATATGAGTCAGAGCAGCATTGGGGTCGGTCGGGTGAATGCGAACTGGCTTTGTTTCCCGGGACGACTGAAATGCAGACTCTGAAGCAGGCTTCTTAGCACGCAACAAATCACTCGGATCTGCATTCTTCTGCTACTCATGCATCTCTACTGCTGCCATCTGTTCATCGGCAATCTTTGAGCCCTTCTAGAGGCACTCTTCTGCTCTCTGCCGGTTTCCAGTGACTGTGATCACACCTCTGGGACCAGGCATCTTCAACTTGAGGTACACGTAACACGACCGAGCCATGAAACGAGCATATGTAGGCCTGCCCAGAATAGCATGATAGGCACTGTGCAAATCCACGACTTCAAATGTCAACTTTTCCTTGCGGTAATTTTTTGAATCACCGGAAAACACATCAAGAGTGATCTGACCGAGTGAATCGGCCTTCGCATATTTCTCTCACTGAGCTTGGATATCGGAATGCCCATCCCTCGGAGGGTCTCAGCGTACAAAATGTTCAAGCCACTGCCACCATCCATCAAGACCTTGGTTAGTCGAGTGCCCCCAACGACTAGGTCGACCACCAATGCTTGCTGCCCGGGGGTAGCAACGTGCGCTGGGTGATCGGGCTGGTCGAATGTAATGGGAGTTTTTGACCACTTCAGATACGTCGTTGTTGTTGGAGCAACCATGTTTACCTCTCTGTTGATAACTTTTAGTCGACTTTTGATCTCGGTGTTAGCAAAAATCACTAAAGTGGCATTGACATTGGGGTAACCATCATCCTCTTCTTTGTCCTCATCCTTATCAGATTCCTTTTCTTTTTCACTGGGCTGACCCTCTTGGAAGTTCTGAATCAGGAGTCGACACTGTCGAGTGGTATGCTTGGGGTAAATCAGGTTTCCCTCTTCATCCTTCTTGGTGTGTATGTGACATGGCAAATCAAGCACGTCATTTCCTGCTTGATCTTTCACTTTCTTGGGGATCCATGGCCCCTTAGGCTTTCCTTTGAACTTCCCTTGATTCACAACTGCGGCCTCTCCAGGACCTGTGGGCTCGGCTTTGCGCTTCTGCTACCGACTAGAATTTCCTCCTCCGGTGTCTTGGGCGACTGGTTTGTTCTTGCCACTGCGGAATCGGTCTTCTTCCTCACCGTTAGCGTACTGAGTGCCTATTTCCATCATTTGTGCCAGGGTCATATCTCCTATCCGACCAAATTTTAGGTTAAGCTCTCTGTACCAAACGCCCTCCTTGAAGGCGCAGATTGCTTGGTGTTGTGACACATTTTCCACTGTATGATGAAGAGTGGTCCACCTCTGGATGTAATCTCTTAAGGTTTCATTCAGTTCCTGGACACAATGTTGTAATTCAGTCAGCCCTGCATGCCATTTGCAAGTGCCCTCAAATGTTCTGACAAACACTCAGGCCAACTCCTCCCAACTGAAGATACTACCAGGAGCCAACTGATTCAACCAAGCTCTGGCTGAACCCTCCAACATCAGGGGGAGATGTTTCATGGCTACATCATCATTGCCACTGTCAATCTGCACAACCACTCAGTAATCCTCTAGCCAAGTGTTGGGCTTCAACTCACCGATGAACTTGCTTACTCCCATCGCCAACCTAAAGTTGGGCGGAATTTCAGCAGCTCTGATGGCTCTGCTGAAACATTCAGGCCCAAACACGTGAACTCTGCCTCCACTCGGGTGATTCCTATCTTGACCTTCTCTGTGTGCCCGGTTTCTGTCGACCAGACCTTGTACAAGAATTGATCTTGCATCAAACCCGGGCTCTCTTGGGTCGACTGGGATCCTTCGCTCATCGCCATATGGGCGTCTGTCATCATACTGCCGAGGCCCATATGATCCGTCCCTCGGAGGGGGCGTTGGCACTCGACGGCGGTCATCTCGGCCGAGTCGATGATCATACTGCTCATGGTTCCGACCCAGGTATTTCTCTTGGTGGTGACCACGGCCCTCACGCCACGGAGGCGATCTTGGGCTGTGAGCCGACTGGACTGTGTCCGCCACTACGGACCTGCTGTGGATCCTGTTGCGCGACTGAGAAACGACTGTATTTGCTCACCTGCTGCCCGGAGCAGCGCTCGGATCTGCATCAAACCTCTTCCCGCCTCTGAGGACGGCTGAATCGACTCTGCTATACGGGCTGCAGCTGTAAGATTCTGGATCGGAGTGCGGTATACCTGAGGTTCAGGAGGAAACAACTGTCGGTGTCGTCGACTGGATTCGGGGATCTATCGTCGAGCGATCTCGTCGAGTGAATGTTGGAGGTTCACCAGACGCGTGGCTCAGCCAAAGTGGCCAGGCGTGCAGTCTCCAAGGCCCAAGCCTCAGAGGTCTCTCCGATGATGGGAGTGTGGAGCGCCTGTGACAACCTGGTTTTTGCCCTTTCTTATTTGCTTGAAATTTCATTTGAAAGTTTTTGAAACTTGGAGTTTCTGAATCTTTTCATTTGAACTTAAACACTTGGGCATCCTTGGCTTTCCCCCAAGTGTTCACTTCTCTCCCAAACCATCACTTCACTTCTGATCCACCACAAAATAACCTTTGGAATATTTTTCTTAAATGAAAAATATTCATTTTCTATCAAAAACCCTAAGCCAGATCTGTTTGCTTCAAGGCAACCCTAATTTTTATGGCTCAGAAAATTCTAAGATAATTCACACATATTCTAGGGACCCTAGGGCACCTCCCTGAGCAAAAATATTTCATCACTTTTTGGAATATTTTTGCTACAGAAAATCTTTTCTGTTCTGGACAGAAATGGTGGTTTCTACAGCAACTACCATTTTACTTGCTCCATTTGACCTGAACTATCTTGTGCATCTTTACCTTAGTAACTTATTACTAGCCTCCAAAGCACAGTCCCAAACTCCCAGCCATTTGACCACAGTAACATCACAAAGTTACTGACCTAAAACTTACCTGGCTTGTAAAATCTTCTCTACTGCACCTGGATCCAAACCAAACCGCGGTGAACTTCAAAACTACCACGAACAACATGCCAGACATGATTTTTGGACGAAGGCTGGCCGGAGGAGAGAGTTCGCGCGGTGACCACGCGTGTCCACGATGCCAGACATGTGTGTCGACGCGCTCTGGGTGCCGCCGAACGCTCTGTTCGCGCGTGCTTGCTTCCCCCGCTAGCCCAACCATGCCAAACCTCGCCACCATCATCGTCTCGACGTCCTTAACTCCACCCTGGCACTCGCCGATGCCGGAGCTCGTCGCAGCGAGCACGGGCAAGGTCCGGCCAGCCCAACAGTGCGGGCGCACTGTGCTCGTTGTCACCCCCCTTGATCCTGTGCTCGTCCCCGCTCGCCCACAGTGGCCGCGTGACCTCCGTCGCCTTCTCCCCCTCTCACTGACGCCGCTCGTCGCCGGGTGCCGTGGACAGGTGTCCACCGGCGGAGCCCGAAGCACCCTCGCCTCTCCCCTATAAATAGAGCCACCCCCAGCCTCCTCGAGCACCATCCAGCACTCACACACACTCCACGGTCGAGTAGGAAGCCGTAGCCCGGCCGGGCAGGCCTCGGGCCGCCGTCCCCGAGCTCGAGCTCGCTGGCGATCCCCTCTGGTCGCCGCGGTAGCCCCTCCCAGGCCTGGGCGACCTCTCCAGGGCCTCCGCCTCTCTCCGGTGAGGCTGTCTCGCCCGCTTGGAGCCCCTGGAGCGGCCTCTGCTCGCCGTCTTCCTCAACTCCGACGACCTCCTCGTTCTGCCTCCGCTCGCGAGCTAGATTCCGACGCCGTCCGACCACCTCTAGCCACGCTATTGGTACGGGCAGGTGCGCCTCGACCTCCTCTTGCCATCCCTCCCTCTCGTTTGGGCCAAGGAGCCCTCGTCGCCAGCGAGAGCGCCGGCGAAGCCGCGACCCTCTCTGTTTCTCTCTCCCTCTTCCCCTACCTGACTAGCGGGGCCCGCTAGTCAGCCACTCAGTACACGTGCGAAACGGTACGATTGGTGGCGCCCCTGGGCTTTACGCCTTCGACGTCACCCCCCAGCTGTTTCTTTTTATTCAAATTCATTTATATTCCAGAGAGCTTCAAACAATTTTAACTTTTTAACCATAAGTCCAAATGAGATGATTCTTTTTTGCATTGTGTTCTTTGAAAGGAAATCTAACAGCTCACCAAAGATAAGATTTTTCTGAGCTGTTTAGAATTTCTGGTGAATTTCAGAAGTATTCTTGATATTCTCTTTTTGTGTTTAAAATTATTTTCAGAAGGTGAGGCTTGTCTTGAGGATCACCAGGAGGCTTGTGAACCTCACCTGTACTAAGGCAAGCCACATCAACATTTTTATGATGCCATTTCAATATTTGTGATTTTCTCACTTAAATGAAATGATTAACCCATGCATGTAAATAATTATTGAATTATTTATATTCTGTTAAGTATTGGTCAGTTGTTATGCTTGATTTACAGAATAGTTGAAACTAGTAAAGCAAGCTAAAATTTATTTGAGGTGATGTTAGAAATTATTTTGTTATGCATGTTAGTAATTATGTAAAGCTTTGTGTTTGCATTCTTAAATTGATAAAAATTTGTTAGAAAATATTCTGTTAAATACTTGTTTAATCATATTACTTGTCTTACAGAATGTTTGAACCCAACTTAGTGATAAAAAAATTAAGAGTTGTTGATAATGATATTTTTGATCAAGCATATGAAAGATTTATCGGAGTTACTTTCTTGCGTAGGAAATTAATAAAACTTGTTGCAAAATATTTTGGTTAAGTTGTGAGTCATTTTGAGCAAGTAGAGTAATATGAGTTGTTGACGTTTATGCTTGGTGTGCATATGGATGACGTCGGTCATTTTTATCAATATGTGATGCATGTGTTGTTTTGCATTTCATGGCATGCTATGACACCGGTCATTTTTAGTTTAAAGATTAATCCTGAATATAATTCAACTTGAATATACCGTTGACTGGGTCATGGTGCCGCTGAATCGAGTTTCTTTCCAGTGCAACCACATTTGCCTTGTGGGAGGCCTTGATTCGGTCCATTGACACGGCCTCTGGTCGGTGCCTCCATCTAGGGAAGATTATGTCGTGCTTGCCCTGGCCCGGTAAGCACACATAATCTTGTGTGCTCGTTGATGAGATTATGGTACCGAGTCCCCGAGTGGGAGTGTTTTGACCACGACGGTGGTCGGGGTGTCTTTGGTAGACACGGGGCCACCCAGGACCAGCCCGTTGGGGATTTGGGTCGGAGTGGCCGGGAGAGTGCTGTGGCAATGGAGGGGTTTTGTCGGAATGCCGTTGGTCCACCCGAATGGGAATGCGAGGCCATGGGTTCCGTGGTGTGGGTACAGTGTGCTACCTCTGCAGAGTGTATAATCTATCGATAGCCGAGTCCACGGTCACGGACACCTCGTACTAGGTCCCACCATGAGTCAACGTTTAATAAAAATTGCACACTAAGCTATGAACTTTGCATTGTCAATGGATGGCAGAAAGGCCATCGAGGTATTTGGGACCAAATGATGGTCGTGGTTGTGATCGTCGTAAGGATCACGAGTTGTTCTTGAGAAAGACCACTATGGTGGTGTGTTTGTGGTCCAGAGATGATCACAGTTGGTAAGCTGTCCTGAGGGACGTTCGGGCTTGATCACAGCATGTTGACATATAATGTTGCATTATTAATAATTGGTTAAATATCATGATATTGTTTGTCATTATGATTATGCTTGTTGTGAGCTTGCAAGTACATTCAATGTACTGACCTGGCGTGTCATGCCAGATTTCAGGAAAGTTTTGTTGGAAAGGAGCGCTGTTCGAGTCTAGATCGTGTCCACATCAGTGTCCCTGTGATATGGAGCTTCCGCTACGACGTTATTCCGCTGCCACGTAGTTGTTCGAGTCAAGGCCCCTTTATGTTCACTAAATAATGTACATATTGTTCCGCCGCACCGAGTGTGCCGCTTGGCCTCGACCACTGTTGTAATATGAACTCTGTTCCGCTAGCATCAATAAAGCAGTTGTTTTCTGTACCAATATGTTTTGTGTTGCCAGAAGACATGATCTCTGGGCTGGCAATGCAGGGTAAACCGGTCGCTCTGAGCCGGGGTGCCACAGCGCCTCCACGTTGCGATGGTGCAGCTCATTCCTCTGCTCCGAAGTGAGGGCTTCGACGTGATACTCATCATGACCGCGCGATGGACCACCGTCACCATCGGCGCCGCCACTGCGACGGAAACCAGGCGGGCTGCACGGCGTGTCGACCATCAAGACCTCCACCACCGGGTCGCTGCTGCCGCACTCGGACAAAGTCTTAGCGGAACCAGTCAACAGGTCGAATAGTCCGTAAAGAGATTTGTCGGGCTCGATTGCCGCGACTTGAGGGGTGGTCGACTGGCGTGCCACAGAATGCTTCACCCACCGCTGAAGCCGCGACCAACCGGATCGCTTGCGGCGGCGTACAACCGGAAGGGTGGACGATACGGGAGCCGACCGATACTAGGTCGACGGCTGCCGCAGGAGGACGCCGCAGGCACTCGCATAGAATTGTGCCGCCCCACGGATGGGAAGGGCCTCGACGTCGAGAGGGGCCTCTTGGAGCCAGGCGGAGTCGTCGGCGATGAAAACGAACGCGCCGAGATGGATCTCGCGGCCCAGAGCCAAGCCACCGCCAGAAACCATGTTGCTGGAGATCGAAAGAATTGCAACCTCACCGGAAGTCACTAAGACACCTGCCCCACGGTGGGCGCCAACTGTCGTGGGAGTAAGTCTGACAATAGAATAGGGGGTACGTAGGAGGCAAGATCCTAGCTACGATGAAGTTGTGCACGCAAGGTTTACGAGTTCAGGCCCTTCTCGAAGGAAGTAACAGCCTTATGTCTCGGTGCCCGGAGGCTTCGTCGACTGGATTATGCGTGAGAGTTACAAGGGGTGCGAACCCTTGCGCGAGAGGAGGGGGTGGCTTATATAGAGTGCGCCAGGACCCCAGCCATCCCACATTACACAGGGTTCAATGTACATAAAGATAGGACGTTACTGGGAACTCCAGCCATAAAGAGCTATAAATGGTCTTAAAGATAGCGGAGTGAATGCCTGACTGTTGCCATCCTGAGTGGCTTTAGGTCTTCTGTACTCCAAGTGGTTTCTTGTACAGTCGAGTGACTTCTTCTTGGTCGAATGGAATTGGGGTATCCGAGTGCGGTTGAAGGATGAGTGGATGGCACTCCTTGGTGAACTCAGTTGGTTTCTTCTATTGCACTTTGAATGTCTTTGACTCTAGGGCAGTGTCCTTGGGTAGGGTGTCTTGGACACGCCTATGACCCTACCCCAGGTACATGTCATCGTCAGCAGCCACGTAAAACTTGCAACAACATAGTAGAGGACGTCTATCTTGTTTTTGCAGGGCTTGTTGTGATGTGATATGGTCAAGACGTGATGAGATATAAATTGTTGTATGAGATGATCATGTTTTCTTAAAGTTATCGGCAACTGGCAAGAGCCTTATGATTGCCTCTTTATTGCATAAGATAGAAATAGTTGCAAAAGCAATAGTTGGTGAGACGACCATGTGACGACACGTTGATAGAGATCAAGATGATGGAGATCATGATGTCATGCCGGTGACGATGGAGATCATGACGGTGCTTTGGAGATGGAGATCAAAGGCACAAGATGATGATGGCCACATCATGTCACATATTGATTGCATGTGATGTTTATCTTTTATGCATCATATTTTGCTTAGTACGACAGTAGCATTATAAGATGATCCCTCACTAACTTTCAATGTATAAGTGTTCTCCCTGAGTATGCACCGTTGCAACAGTTCATCGTACCGAGACACCACGTGATGATCGGGTGTGATAAGCTCTACGTTCACATACAACGGGTGCAAGTCAGTTTTGCACGCGCAGAATACTCGGGTTAAACTTGATGAGCCTAGCATATGCAGATATGGCCTCAGAACACTGAGATCGAAAGATCGAACGTGAATCATATAGTAGATATGATCAACATAGAGATGTTCACCATTGAAAACTACTCCATCTCACGTGATGATCGGACATGGTTTAGTTGATATGGATCACGTGATAATTTAGATGACTAGAGGGATGTCTATCTAAGTGGGAGTTATTTAGTAATATGATTAATTGGACTTTAATTTATCATGAACTTAGTCCTCATAGTATTTGCATATCTATGTTGTAGATCAATAGCTTGCGATGTAGCTCCCCGTTTATTTTTGATATGTTCCTAGAGAAAAATAAGTTGAAAGATGTTAGTAGCAATGATGCGGACTATCTCCGTGATCTGAGGATTATCCTCATTGCTACACAGAAATATTATGTCCTTGATGCACCGCTAGGTGACGGACCTATTGCAGGAGCAGATGCAGACGTTATGAACGTTTGGCAAGCTCGGTATGATGACTACTTGATAGTTTAGTGCACCATGCTTTACGGCTTAGAACCGGGACTTCAAAAACGTTTTGTATGACACGGAGCATATGAGATGTTCCAAGAGCTGAAATTGGTATTTCAGTCTCATGCCCGAATCGAGAGGTATGAGACCTCTGACAAGTACTTTGCCTACAAGATGGAGGAGAGTAGCTCAACCAGTGAGCATGTGCTTAGAATGTCTGAGTACTACAATCGCTTGAATCAAGTGGGATTTAATCTTCCGGATAAGATAGTGATTGATAGAGTTCTCTAGTCACTATCACCAAGTACTGGAACTTCGTGATGAACTATAATATGCAAGGGATGACGAAAACGATTCTCGAGCTCTCCGCGATGCTAAAATCAGCGAAAGGTAGAAATCAAGAAAGAGCAACAAGTGTTGATGGTTAACAAGACCACTAGTTTCAAGAAAAGGGGCAAAGTAAAAGAAAGGGAACTTGAAGAAAGAATGACAAGCAAGTTGCCACTCCCGTGAAGAAACCTAAAGCTAAACTTAAGCCTGGAACTGAGTGCTTCTACTGCAAAGGGAATGGTCACTGGAAGCGGAACTACCCTAGATACTTGGCGGATAAGAAGGATGGCAAAGTGAACAAAGGTATATTTGATATACATGTTATTGATGTGTACTTTACTAGTGTTTATATCAACCCCTCGGTATTTGATACTGGTTCAGTTGCTAAGAGTAGTAACTCGAAAACAGGAGTTGCAAGATAAACAGAGACTAGTTAAGGATGAGGTGACGATGTGTATTGGAAATGATCACGAGGTTGATAAGATCACCATCGCACACTCCTTTTACCTTCAGGATTAGTGTTGAACCAAAAATAAATGTTATTTGGTGTTTGCGCTGAGCATGAATATGATTGGATCATCTTTATTGCAATACGGTTATTCATTTAAGTCAAAGAATAATTGTTATTTTGTTTACATGAATAAAACCTTCTATGGTCATACACTTAATATAAATGGTTTATTGAATCTCGATCGTAGTGATACACATATTCATAATATTGATGCCAAAAGATGCAAAGTTGATAATGATCGTGCAACATTCTTGCGGCACTGTCGTTTAGGTCATATTGGTGTAAAAAGCGCATGAAGAAACTCCATGCAGATGTACTTTTGGAATCACTTGATTATGAATCACTTGATGCTTGCGAACCATGCCTCATGGGCAAGAGGACTAAGACTCCGTTCTCCGGAACAATGGAGCGAGTAACAGATTTTTTGGAAATAATACATACGGATGTATGCGGTCCGACGAGTGTTGAGGCTCGCGGCGGGTATCGTTATTTTCTAACCTTCACAAATGATTTGAGCAGATATGGGTATATCTACTTGATGAAACATAAGTCTGAAATGTTTGAAAAGTTCAAAGAATTTGAGAGTGAAGTGGAAAATCATCGTAACAAGAAAATAAAGTTTCTATGATCTGATCGTGGAGGTGAATATTTGAGTTATGAGTTTGGTCTTCATTTGATACAATGCGGAATAGTTTCGCAACTCACGCCACCTGGAACACCAGAGCATAATGGTGTGTCCGAACGTCGTAACCACACTTTATTGGATATGGTGCGATCTATGATGTCTCTTACCGATCTACCACTATCGTTTTGGGGTTATGCATTAGAGACATCTGCATTCACGTTAAATAGGGCACCATCTAAATACATTGAGACAACACCATATGAACTATGGTTTGTCAAGAAACCTAAGTGGTCGTTTCCCAAAGTTTGGGGCTGCGATGCTTATGTGAAAAAGCTTCAACCTGATAAGCTCGAACCCAAATTGGAGAAATTTGTCTTCATAGGATGCCTATAGGAGACTGTTGGGTACACCTTCTATCATAGATCCAAAGGCAAGATATTCGTTGCTAAGAATGGATCCCTTTTAGAGAAGGAGTTTCTGTCGAAAGAAGTGAGTGGGAGGAAACTAGAACTTGAAGAAGTAGTTGTACCTTCTCTCGAATTGGAAAATGGTTCATCACAGAAATCAGTTCAAGTGATGCCTACACCAATTAGTGAGGAAGTTAATGATGATGATCATGAAACTTCAGATCAAGTTACTACCAAACCTCGTAGGTCAACCAGAGTATGATCCGCACCAGAGTGGTGCGGTAATCCTATTCTGGAAGTCATGTTACTAGACCATGATGAACCTACGAACTATGAGGAAGCGATGATGAGCCCAGATTCCCACAGATGGCTTGAGGCCATGAAATCTGAGATAGAATCCATGTATGAGAACAAAGTGTGGACTTTGGTGGACTTGCCTGATGATCGGCAAGCCATTGAGAATAAATGGATCTTCAAGAGGAAGACGGACACTGATAGTAGTGTTACTATCTACAAAGCTCGACTTGTCGAAAAGGGTTTTTGACAAGTTCAAGGTGTTGAGATTTTCTCACTCGTATCGATGCTTAAAGTCTGTCCGAATCATGTTAGCAATTGCCACATTTTATGAAATCTGACAAATGGATGTCAAAACTGCATTCCTTAATAGATTTATTAAAGAAGAGTTGTATATGATACAACCAGAAGGTTTTGTCAATCCTAAAGGTGCTAACAAAATGTGCAAGCTCCAGCGATCCATCTATGGACTGGTGCAAGCATCTCGGAATTGGAATATACGCTTTGATGAGTTGATCAAAGCATATAGTTCTATAAAGACTTGCGGTGAAGCCTATATTTACAAGAAAGTGAGTGGGAGCACTACAGCCTTTCTGATAAGTATATGTGAATGACATATTTTTGATCCAAAATGATGTAGAATTTTCTGGAAAGCATAAAGGAGTGTTTGAAAGGAGTTTTTCAAAGAAATACATCGGTGAAGCTACTTACATATTGGGCATCAAGATCTATAGAGATAGATCAAGACGCTTGATAAGATTTTTCAATGAGTTCTTGCTTGTATTGCAAGGTGTAAAGTTGAGTAAGACTCAAAACACGACCACAGCAGAAAATAGAAAGAGAATGAAAGTCATTCCCTATGCCTCAGCCATAGGTTCTATAAAGTATGCTATGCTATGTACCAAACCTATTGTGTACCTTGCCATGCATTTGGCAAGGGGGTACGATATTGATCCAGGAGTGGATCACTGGACAACGGACAAAATTATCCTTAGAAGACTAAGGAGATATTTCTCGGTTATGGAGGTGATAAAGAGTTTGTCGTAAAGAGTTGCGTCGATGCAAGCTTTTACACCGAACCTGATGACTCTGAGTCTCAATCTGGATCATGTTGAAAGTGGGAGCAATTAGCTAGAGTAGCTCCATGCAGAACATTGTAGACATAGAAAATTTGCAAAATACATACGACTCTGAATGTGACAGACCCATTGACTAAGCTTCTCTCACAAGCAAAACATGATCACACCTTAGTACTCTTTGGGTGTTAATCACATAGCCTAGGCTGATTCCCTCCCTCTCCCTCTTTATATACGTGGGGAGGGCACCCCTAGAACACACATCAATTGTTCCTAGCCGTGTGTGGCACCCCCCTCCACAGTTAACACCTCGGTCATATCATCGTAGTGCTTAGGCGAAGCCCTGCGCCAGTAACTTCATCATCACCGTCGCCACGCCGTTGTGCTGACGGAACTCTCCCTCGTCCTCAACTAGATCAAGAGCTCGAGGGACATCATCGTGTTGATCGTGTGCTGAACACGGAGGTGCCGTACGTTCGGTACTTGGATCGGTTGGATCGTCAAGACGTTCGACTACATCAACCGCGTTACTAAACGCTTCTGCTTTTGGTCTATGAGGGTATGTGGACACTCTCCCTGCTCGTTTCTATGCTTCTCCTAGATAGATCTTGCATGATCGTAGGAATTTTTTTGAAATGCTACGTTCCCCAACAATAACAACATACATACTATCAAAATTCACATGATTACTTGCAACATGATTTCTCCCGTGACCTCAAGAACAAAAGTAACTACTCACAAATAATAATCATGCTCATGATCAGAGGAGTATTAAATAGCATAATGGATCTGAACATATAATCTTCCACCAAATAAACCATATAGTAATCAACTGCAAGATGCAATCAACACTACTAGTCACCCACAAGCAACAATCTATAGTTCTGATAACAAGATTGAACACAAGAGATGAACTAGGGTTTGAGATGAGATGGTGCTGTTGAAGATGTTGACGGATATTGCTCTCCCTAAGATGGGAGAGTTGTTAGTGATGATGATGACGATGATTTCCCCCTTCGGGAGGGAAGTTCCCCCGGCGAAATCGCTCCACCGGAGGGCAAAAATGCTCCTGCCCAAGTTCCGCCTCGAGACGGCGGCGCTCCGTCCCGAAAGTCCTCTCCTCATTTTTTCTAGGTCAAAATGACCTATATACCAGAAGATGGGCACCGGGGGTGGGCCTGGGTGAGCACAACCCACCAGGGCACGCCTGGGCTCCCTGGCGCGCCCAGGTGGGTTGTGCCCACTTGGTTGGCCCCCTCTGGTAGTTATTTGCTCCAATAATTCTTAAATATTCCATAAAAAGGCTTCGTGAAGTTTCAGCTTGTTTGCAGTTGTGCAGAATAGGTAGCCTAACGTAGCTTTTCCAGGTCCAGATTTCCAGCTGCCGGAATTCTCCCTCTTGGTGTGTACCTTGCAAATTATGAGAGAAAAGGCATTAGAATTACTCCAAAAAGCATTGTTATGGATAAAAACATCATAACTAACAATAAGAAAACATGATTCAAAATGGACGTATCACTCTTCAAGGGAAAAACCAACGCAAGCTCAAGAGGTAGCAGGAAGAATTTCTGGCGCCGTTGCCGGGGATATCTACGCCAAGCCGAGACATACCAAGCACCCATCATAAACTCACATCCCTCACATTAAATTAGTTGTCATTCTCCTCTCCCCCACTTCTAAAACAATTTATGAAAATATTTTCCTTTTGTTCGCCCCTCTTCCGTTCGTCTTCTCCGCTTGCTTTTTGGTGTGCACGTTTGTTGGATTGCTTGCTTTGTCACCATGGCTCAAGACAATACCAAATTGTGTGACTTTTCCGACACCAATAATAATGATTTTATTAGTACTCCCATTGCTCCCGCTAGTAATGCGGAATCTTGTGAAATTAATACCGCTTTGCTGAATCTTGTTATGAACGATCAATTTTCCGGCCTTCCCAATGAAGATGTCGCATCCCATCTTAATAATTTCGTTGATTTGTGTGATAAGCAAAAGAAAAAAGATGTGGATAATGATATTGTTAAATTGAAGCTATTTCCGTTCTCACTTAGGGATCGCGCTAAAACTTGGTTTTCATCTTTGCCTAAAAACAATATTGATTCATGGAGTAAGTGTAAAGATGTTTTTATTTCCAAGTATTTTCCTCCCGCTAATATCATCTCCCTTAGGAACGATATTATGAATTTTAAGCAACTTGATCATGAACATGTTGCACAATCTTGGAAGAGGATGAAATTGATGATACGAAATTGCCCTACTCATGGTTTGAATTTGTGGATGATTATACAAAAAAATTATGCCGGATTGAATTTTGTTTCTAGAAATCTTTTAGATTCGGCCGCGGGAGGCACTTTTATGGAAATTATTTTAGGAGAGGCTACGAAACTCCTAGATAATATTATGGTTAATTATTCTCAATGGCATACTGAAAGATCTTCCACTAATAAAAAAATGCATGCGATTGAAGAGATTAATGTTTTGAGTGGAAAGATGGACGAGCTTATGAAATTATTTGCTAGCAAGAGTGCTCCTATTGATCCTAATGATATGCTTTTTCTACTTTGATTGAAAACAATAATGAATCTATGGATGTGAATTTTGTTGGTAGGAACAATTCTGGTAATAACACGTATAGAGGTAATTTTAATCCTAGGATGTTCCCTAGTAATTCCTCTAATAATGATGGTAATTCCTAAAATAATTCTTATGGAAATTATAATAATATGCCCTCTTATTTTCAGAATAGCGTTAACGAATTTATAAGTTCGCAAAAAGAATTTCAATGCTTTTGATTGACGAAAAATTGCTTAAGATTGATGGTTTGGCTAGGAACGTGGATATAATTTCTCTTGATGTTGATTCTTTGAAACTTAGATCTATTCCAACCAATCATGATATCAATGAGTCTCTCAAAGCTATGAGAATTTCCAATGATGAGTCCAAAGAAAGAACAGCTAAGATGCGAGCTAAAAAAGATTGGTTTATAAAAACGTGTCCGTCTAGTTTCCGTGAGAATAATGATGAAGATCTTAAAGTGATTGATGTGACTCCTATTGAATCTTTGTTTTCCAATTTAAATCTTGATAAAGATGGGACTGTAGATGAGTCAACTTTGCTTAGAAGGCGTCCCAATGATTCAGAGTTTTTAGATTTTGATGCAAAAATTGGTAAAAGTGGGATTGGAGAGGTCAAAACTTTAAATAGCAATGAACCCACTCTTTTGGATGTCAAGGAATTTAATTATCATAATTGTTCTTTAATAGATTGTATTTCCTTGTTTCAATCCATGTTGAATTCTCCTCATGCTTATAGTCAAAACAAAGCTTTTACTAAACATATTGTTGATGCTATGATGCAATCTTTTAAAGAAAAACTTGAATTGGAAGTTTCTATCCGTAGAAAACTTTATGATGAGTGGGAACCTACTATTAAGATTAATATTAAATATTACGAATGCCATGCTTTGTGTGATTTGGGTGCTAGTGTTTCCACGATTCCGAAAACTTTATGTGATGTGTTCGGTTTCCGTGAATTAGATGATTGTTCTTTAAATTTGCATCTTGCGGATTCCACTATTAAGAAACCTATGGGAAGAATTAATGATGTTCTTATTGTTGCAAATAGGAATTATGTGCCCATAGATTTCATTGTTCTTGATATAGATTGCAATCCTACATGTCCTATTATTCTTGGTAGACCTTTCCTTAGAACGATTGGTGCAATTATTGATATGAAAGAAGGGAACATTATATTTCAATTTCTGTTAAGGAAAGGCATAGAACACTTCCCTAGAAAGAAAATTAAATTGCCTTATGAATCTATTATGAGAGCCACTTATGGATTGCATGCCAAAGATGATAACACTTAGATCTATTCGCGTTTTATGCCTAGCTAAGGGCGTTAAACAATACCGTTTGTTGGGAGGCAACCCAATTTTATTTTTCTTTTTGCTTTTTAGGTTCTGTTTTGCATTAAATATTTCATCTAGCCTCTGGTTAGATGTGGTTTTGTGTTTTAATTAGTGTTTGTGCAATGTAAGACCTTTGGGATAGCTTACGGTAATAGTTGATTTGATCTTGCTGAAAAAATAGAAATTTATATGCTCAGTCCCAGAATTTTTAAAAATCACAGGAGCATCCAAAAATTCCGAATTGTTTACAGTAGATTGATATACAAATTGCTTAGGTTGTCTTAATTTTTAGGATTTTTGGAGTTACAGAAGTATGAGAACTATTCAGATTGCAACATACTGTTCTGTTTTTGACAGATTCTGTTTTTCGCGTGTTGTTTGCTTATTTTGATGCATCTATGGCTAGTATCGGGGGGTATGAACCATGGAAAAGTTGGAATACAGTAGATATACACCAATATAAATAAAGAATGAGTTCACGACAGTACCAGAAGTGGTGATTTATTTTCTTATACTAACGGAGCTTATAAGATTTTCTGTTGAGTTTTGTGTTGTGAAGTTTTAAAGTTTTGGGTAAGGATTTGATGGACTATGGAATAAGGAGTGGCAAGATCCTAAGCTTGGGGATTCCCAAGGCACCCCAAGGTAATATTCAAGGATACCAAGAGCCTAAGCTTGGGGATGCCCCAGAAGGCATCCCCTCTTTTGTCTTCGTCTATCGGTAACTTTACTTGAGGCTATATTTTTATTCACCACATGATATGTGTTTTGCTTGGAGCGTCTTGTATGATTTGAGTCTTTGCTTTTTAGTTTGCCACAATCATCCTTGCTGTATACACCTTTTGAGAGAGACACGCATTAATCGTGATTTATTAGAATACTCTTTTTGCTTCACTTATATCTTTTGAGCTAGGCAAATTTGCTCTAGTGCTTCACTTATATCTTTTGAGCTAGGCAAATTTGCTCTAGTGCTTCACTTATATCTTTTTAGAGGACGGCGGTGGTTTTATTTTATAGAAACTGATGAACTCCCGTGCTTCACTTATATTATTTTGAGAGTCATTAAAAACAGCATGGTAATTTGCTTTGGTTATAAAATTAGTCCTAATATGATAGACATCCAAAAGGGATATAATAAAAACATCCATATAAAGTGCATTGAATACTATGAGAAGTTTGATTCCTTATGATTGTTTTGAGATATGAAGATGGTGATATTAGAGTCATGCTACTAAGTAGTTGTGAATTTGACAAATACTTGTGTTAAGGTTTGTGAGTCCCGTAGCATGCACGTATGGTAAACCGTTATGTAACGAAGTTGGAGCATGAGATATTTTTTGAATGTCTTCCTTATGAGTGGCGGTCGGGGATGAGCGATGGTCTTTTCCTACCAATCTATCCCCCTAGGAGCATGCACGTAGTACTTTGCTTCGATGACTAATAGATTTTTGCAGTAAGTATGTGAGTTCTTTATGACTAATGTTGAGTCCATGGATTATACGCACTCTCACCTTTCCGCCATTGCTAGCCTCTCTAGTACCGCGCAACTTTCGTCGGTACCATACACCCACCTTATACCCTATTATGGCATTTCCATAGCCATTCCGAGATATATCGCCATGCAACTTTCCACCGTTCCGTTTATTATGACATGCATCATCATTGTCATATTGCTTTGCATGATCATGTAGTTGACATCGTATTTGTGGCAAAGTCACCGTTCATCATTTTTTATACATGTCGCTCTTGATTCATTGCACATCCCGGTACACCGCCGGAGGTATTCACATAGAGTCATATTTTATTCTAGTATCGAGTTGTAATTTTTGAGTTGTATGTCAATAAAAGTGTGATGATCTTCATTATTAGAGAATTGTCCCATGTGAGGAAATAAAAAAAGAGAGAAAAGGCCCCAAAAAAAAACAAAAGGCCCAAAAAAGGAGAGAAAAAGAGAGGAGGGACAATGTTACTATCCTTTTGCCACACTTGTGCTTCAAAGTAGCACCATGATCTTCATGATAGAGAGTCTCCTATGTTGTCACTTTCATATACTAGTGGGAATTTTTTCATTATAGAACTTGGCTTGTATATTCCAACGATGGGCTTCCTCAAAATTCCCTAGGTCTTCATGAGAAAACAAGTTGGTTGCACACCCACTTAGTTTTCTTTTTGAGCTTTCATAAACTTTTAGATCCAGTGCATTCGTTGCATGGCAATCCCTACTCACTCACATTGATGTCTATTGATGGGGATCTCCATAGCCCGTTGATACGCCTAGTTGATGTGAGACTATCTCCTTCGTTTTTTCTTCTCCACAACCACCTTCTATTCCACCTATAGTGCTATGTCCATGGCTCACGCTCATGTATTGCGTGAAAGTTGAAAAAGTTTAATAACATCAAAAGTATGAAACAATTGCTTGGCTTATCATCGGGGTTGTCCATGATTTGAATATTTTGTGTGATGAAGATGGAACATAGCCAGACTATATGATTTTGTAGGGATAAGCTTTCTTTAGCCATGTTATTTTGAGAAGACATAATTATTTTGTTAGTATGCTTGAAGTATTATTGTTTTTATGTCAATATTAAACTTTTGTTTTGAATCTTACGGATCTGAACATTCATGCCACAATAAAGAGAATTACATGGATCAATATGTTAGGTAGCATTCCACATCAAAAATTATGTTTTTATCATTTACCTACTCGAGGACGAGCAGGAATTAAGCTTGGGGATGCTTGATACGTCTCCAACGTATCTGTAATTCTTGATTGTTCCATGCTATTATATTATCTGTTTTGGATGTTTTATATGCACTAATATGCTATTTAATATTATTTTTGGGACTAACCTATTAACCTAGAGCCCAGTGCCAGTTCATGTTTTTTTTCTTTTTTAGGGTTCCGCAAAAAAGGAATACCAAACGGAGTCCAAACGGAATGAAACTTTCGCGATGATTTTTCTGGACCAGAAGACATCCATAGGGCTTGGAGTGCATGCCAGGAAAGCCAGGAGGCAGCCACAAGGTCGGGCGGCGCGCCCAGGGGGGTAGGGTGCGCTACCCCATCCTTGTGGGGCCCTCGTCACTCCACCGACCTATTTCTTCCGCCTATATATTCTCAAATATCCCAAAACCTTCCAGGAGAGCCACGAAACCACATTTCCACCACCGCAACCTTCTGTACCCGTGATATCCCATCTAGGGTCCTTTTCCGGTGTTCTGCCGGAGGGGGATTCGATCACGGAGGGCTTTTACATCAACACCATTGCCTCTCCGATGAAGCGTGAATAGTTTACCACAGACCTACGGGTCCATAGCTAGTAGCTAGATGGCTTCTTCTCTCTCTTTGATTCTCAATACCATGTTCTCCTCGATGTTCTTAGAGATCTATTCGATGTAATACTTTTTTGCGGTGTGTTTGCCGAGATCCGATGAATTATGGATTTATGATCAGCTTATCTATCAATATTATTTGAATCTCCTCTGAATTCTTATATGCATGATTTGATATCTTTGCAAGTCTCTTCGAACTATCGATTTGGTTTGGCCAACTAGATTGGTTTTTCCTGCAATGGGAGAAGTGCTTAGCTTTGGGTTCAATCTTGCGGTGCTCGATCCTAGTGACAGAAGGGGAACCGACACGTATTATATTGTTGCCATCGAGGATAACAAGATGGGGTTTTCATCATATTCCTTGATTTTATCCCGCTACATCATGTCATCTTACTTAATGTGTTACTCTATTCTTAGATATCGTCATAGTAGTAGATGCAGGCAGGAGTCGGTCTACTTGATAAAGACATGATGCCTATATTCATGATCATTGCCTTAGATATCGCCATAACTTTGCACTTTTCTATCAATTACTCTGTAGTAATTTGTTCACTCACCGTAATATTTTCTATCTTGAGAGAGGCCTCTAGCGAAACCTATGGCCCCCGGGTCTACTTTCCATTATATAAGTTTCCGTTCTACAATTTTAGTTTCCTATTTACTTTCTTTGCAATCTTTTACTTTCCGTTCCATAAATCAAAAATACCAAAAATATTACTTTACCGTTTATCCATCTATATCAGATCTCATTCTGCAAATAACCATGAAGGGATTGACAACCCCTTTGTCGCGTTGGGTGCAAGTTGGTGTTTGTTTGTGCAGGTATTCGGTGGCTTGCGTGTTGTCTCCTACTGGATTGATACCTTGGTTCTCAAAAGCTGAGGGAAATACTTACTCTACTTTGCTGCATCACCCTTTCCTCTTCAAGGCAAAAAACAACGCGAGCTCAAGAGGTAGCAATAACCGTCTCGCATTAAACAAGATCCAGATATAATGTTCATGCTCAACGCTGGCACCAAATAACAATTATTCGGGTCTAAAACTAATCCCGAAGGTAGATGTAAAGGTAGCGTGCCGACGGCGATCACATCGACCTTGGAACCATTCCCGACGTGCATCGTCACCTCGTCCTTAGCCAATCTTTGTTTAATCCGTAGCCCCTGTTTCGAGTTACAAATATGAGCAACCGAACCAGTATCAAATACCCAGGCGCTACTACGAGCATTAGTAAGGTACACACTAATAACATGTATATCACATATACCTTTCTTCACTTTGCCATCCTTCTTATCCGCCAAATATTTGGGGCAGTTCCGCTTCCAGTGACCAACCCCTTTGCAGTAGAAGCACTCAGTTTCAGGCTTAGGTCCAGATTTGGGCTTCTTCCCGGGAGTGGCAACTTGCTTGCCATTCTTCTTGAAGTTCCCCTTCTTTCCTTTGCTCTTTTTCTTGAAACTAGTGGTCTTGTTAACCATCAACACTTGATGCTCCTTCTTGATTTCTACCTCCGCAGCTTTGAGCATTGCGAAGAGCTCGGGAATTGTCTTATCCATCCCTTGCATATTATAGTTCATCACGAAGCCTTTGTAGCTTGGTGGCAGTGATTTAAGAACTCTGTCAATAACACTATCATCTGGAAGATTAACTCCCAGCGGAGTAAAGGGGTTATGATACCCAAACATTTTGAGTATGTGTTCACTGACAGAACTGTTCTCCTCCATCTTGTAGCTATAGAACTTGTTGGAGACTTCATATCTCTCAACTCGGGCATTTTCTTGAAATGTTAACTTCAACTCCTGGAACATCTCATATGCTCCATGATGTTCAAAACGTCTTTGAAGTCCCAATTCTAAACCATAAAGCATGGCATACTGAACTATCGAGTAGTCATCAGAACGAGCTTGCCAGACGTTCATAACATCAGCATCTGCTCCTGCAGCGAGCCTTTCACCTAGTGGTGCATCAAGGACATAATTCTTCTGTGCAACAATGAGGATAATCCTCAAGTTACGGACCCAGCCCGTGTAGTTGCTACCATCATCTTCCAACCTAGCTTTCTCTAGGAACGCATTAAAATTCAAGGGTATGGTAGCATGGGCCATTGATCTACAACATAGATATGCAAAATCTATTAGGACTAAGTTCATGATAAATTAAGTTCAGTTAATCATATTACTTAAGAACTCCCACTTAGATAGACATCCCTCAAGTAATGTAAATGATACGTGATCCAAGCCAACTAAACCATGTCCAATCATCACATGAGATGGAGTAGTCATCAATGGTGAACATCTCTATGTTGATCATATCTACTATATGATTCATGTTCGACCTTTCGGTCTCCAGTGTTTGGAGGCCATGTCTGTACATGCTAGGCTCGTCAAGTTTAACCCGAGTATTCCGCATGTGCAAAACTGTCTTGCACCCGTTGTATGTGAACGTAGAGCTTATCACACCCGATCATCACGCGGTGTCTCAGCACGACGAACTGTCGCAACGGTGCATACTCGGGGAGAACACTTTATACCTTGAAATTTTAGTAAGGGATCATCTTATAATGCTACCGCCGTACTAAGCAAAATAAGATGCATAAAAGATAAATATCACATGCAATCAAAATATGTGACATGATATGGCCATCATCATCTTGTGCCTTTGATCTCCACCTCCAAAGCACCCTCATGATCTCCATCGTCACCGGCTTGACACCTTGATCTCCATCGTAGCGTCGTGGTCGTCTCGCCAACTATTGCTTCTACAACTATCGCTAATGCATAGTGATAAAGTAAAGCAATTACATGGCGTTTGCATTTCATACAACAAAGAGACACCCATAAGGCTCCTGCCGGTTGCCAGTGACTTTTACAAAACATGATCATCTCATACAACAACAAAAATCACAACATGTCTTGACCATATCACATCACAACATGCCCTGCAAAAACAAGTTAGACATCCTCTACTTTGTTGTTGCAAGTTTTACGTGGCTGCTACAGGCTTCTAGCAAGAACCGTTCTTACCTACGCATCAAAACCACAATGGTGATTTATCAAGTTTGCTGTTTTAACCTTCAACAAGGACCGACCGCAGTAAAATTTGATTCAACTAAAGTAGGAGACGCAGACACTCGCCAGCCACCTTTATGCAAAACTAGTTACATGTCTGTCGACGGAACCGGTCTCATGAACGTGGTCATGTACGGTTGGTCTGGGCCGCTTCATCCGACAATACCGCCGAATCAAAATAAGACATTGGTGGTAAGCAGTATGACGATCACCGCCCACAACTCTTTGTGTTCTACTCGTGCATATCATCTACGCATAGACCTGGCTCGGATGCCACTATTGGGAAACATAGCATGCAATTTTAAAAAAAATCCTACGCTTACGCAAGCTCTATCTAGGAGATGCATAGCAACGAGAGGGGGAGAGTGTGTCTACGTACCCTCGTAGACCGAAAGCGGAAGCGTTTGACAACGCGGTTGATGTAGTCGAACTTCTTCTCGTTCCGACTAATCAAGAACCAAACGTACGGCACCTCCGAATTCTGCACACGTTCATCTCAATGACGTCCCTCGAACTCTTGATCCAGCAAAGTGTCGAGGAAGTAGATGAGTTCCGACAGCACGACGGCATGGTGATGGTGATGGTGATGTGGTCCGCGCAGGGCTTCGCCTAAGCACTACGAGAATATGACCGGAGGCGTAAACTGTGGAGGGGGGCGCCGCACAGGGCTAACAATTGTTGGTGTGTGTTCTAGGCGCCCCCTCCCCACGTATATATAGGTGGGAGGGGGAGGGGAGCAGTCTTGGGGCGCCCCAAGTAGGAGGAATCCTACTTGGGGGCCTTGTCTGATTCGGCCTCCCCCTTCCTTCTCTCTTCCCCTCTTTCCCTTTCCTTCTAGTGCGGCCCATAAGGGGCGCGCAGCAGCCCCTACTGGCTATTGTGTTTCCCCTCTTGGCCCATTAGGCCCATATCTTTGCCTGGGGTGCCCGGAACCCCTTCCGGTAACCCGATATGTACCCGGTACCCTCCAGAACACTTCGGTGTCCGAATACTATCGTCCTATATATTAATCTTTACCTCTCGACCATTTCGCGACTCCTCGTCATGTCCGTGATCTCATCTGGGACTCCGAACAACATTCGGTCACCAAATCACATAACTCATATAGTATAAAATCATCATCGAACTTTAAGCGTGCGGACCCTACGGGTTCAAGAACTATGTAGACATGACCGAGACACCTCTGTGGTCAATAACCAATAGCGGAATTTGGATGCTCATATTAGTTCCTAAATATTCTACGAAGATCTTTATCGGTCAAACCGTAATGACAACATACGTTATTCCCTTTGTCATCGGTATGTTACTTGCCCGAAATTCGATCATCGGTATCTTCATACCTAGTTCAATCTCGTTACCGGCAAGTTTCTTTACTCGTTCCGTAATACATCATCCCGCAACTAACTCATTAGTCACATTGCTTGCAAGGCTTATTATGATGTGCATTACCGAGAAGCCCCAGAGATACCTCTCCGATACTTAGAGTGACAAATTCTAATCTCGATCTATGCCAACCCAACAGACACCTTCAAAGACACCTGTAGAGCATCTTTATAATCATCCAGTTACGTTGTGACGTTTCATAGCACACAAGGTATTCCTCCAGTATCCGGGAGTTGCATAATCTCATAGTCAAAGGAATATGTATATGACATGAAGAAAGCAAATAGCAATAAAACTGAACGATCAATATGCTAAGCTAACGGATGGGTCTTGTCCATCACATCATTCTCCTAATGATGTGGTCCCGTTCATCAAATGACAACACATGTCTATGGTTTGGAAACTTAACCATCTTTGATTAACGAGTTAGTGTATTAGAGGCTTACTAGGGACACGGTGTTTTGTCTATGTATCCACACATGTATCAAGTTTCCGGTTAATACAATTCTAGCATGAATAATAAACATTTATCATGATATAAGGAAACACAAAATAACTACTTTATTATTCCCTCTAGGGCATATTTCATTCATCTTCATCGTCCCGGCGGTCTCCGTGACGAGGAGGGAGTAGTTCACCCTCGGGGCTGAGGGTACGTACCAGTACCTATGTGTTTGATCTCTCGCTCTCTCTCTCTCTCTCTCTCTCTCGTGTTCTTGATTTGGTACGATCTTGATGTACCGCGAGCTTTGCTACTATAGTTGGATCATATGGTGTTTCTCCCCCTCTACCTTCTTGTGATGAATTGAGTCTTGCTCTTTGAGGTTTCGTTATGTTGGATTGAGTATTGGATTTGAGAACACTTGATGTATGTGTCGCGATGGGATATCTGTGGTGACAATGGGATGTTCTATTGATGCACTTGATGTATGTTTTGGCACTCAACTCGCGGATTCCCGAGGTGACATTGGGGTAATGTATGCATAGGGGTTGATGCACATTTTCGTCCTACATTCTCCGATAGAAACTTTGGAGTGATTCTTTGTCGCACGTTGAGGGATTGCCATATGATTTAATTATGTTATCATTGTTGAGAGAACTTGCACTAGTGAAAGTATGAACCGTAGGCCTTGTTTTCAAACATTGCAATACCGTTTTCACTCACTTTTGTTATTAGTTACCTTGCTGTTTTTAAATTTTCATATTACGAAAACCTATATCTACCATCCATATTACACTTGTATCACCATCTCTTCGCCGAACTAGTGCACCAATACAATTTACCATTGTATTGGGTGTGTTAGGGACACAAGAGACTCTTTGTTATTTGGTTGCAGGGTTGTTTGAGAGAGACCATCTTCATTCTATGCCTCTCACGGATTGATAAACCTTAGGTCATCCACTTGAGGGAAATTTGCTACTGTCCTACAAAACTCTGTGCTTGGAGGCCCAACACGAGTCTACAAGAAGAAGGTTGCGTAGTAGACATCAAGCTCTTTTCTGTCGTCGTTGCCGGGGAGGTTAGTGCTTGAAGGTATATCTTTAGATCTTACAATTTAATCTTTTAGTTTCTTGTCTTATCACTAGTTTAGTCTATAAAACTAAACTACAAAAAAGTGGAATTCAGGTTGCCTCATGTGCTTCATCTTTTTAATGTCTTTCATGAAAATGATGGAAAGGAAAATTGTGCTCAAGTGTTAGAAGAAGTTCATAAAATGTTTGGCATAAAATCTTTGAATGATGAGCATGATTGCAACGGTGTTAGTATGAATTCTTTGCATATCCATGATGCTAATGATATGCAAAGCCATAAGCTTGGGGATGCTATGTTTGATGAAGATGATATTTTTAGTCCCGCAAGTTTTGATGAGAAAATTTATTATGATGAAAGCATGCCTCCTATTTATGATCATTATTGTGATGACATGTATGCTATAAAGAGTAATGATATCCATGAAACTTGTCATCATGATTTTAATCAAGTTCCCCATGATAGTTGTTTTGTTGAATTTGCTCCCACTATTATGAATGAGAAAAAATTTGCTTACGTGAAGAGTAATAAAATTTCTATGCTTATGGATCATGAAAAAAATGCTTTATGTGATGGTTATATTTTTGGTAGATATTTCCGAGCATGCAATGGTGGTTTCGGAGGTCAAGCAGCTTCTAGGTAGTAGGGAGTGTTGTGTTACTCACATTTATAGAGAGCAAAATAATGTAAGCCATGTGTTAGCAAACTTTGGTAGAACGGAGGACCGTACGTACGGTGGTCTGGCTCCGCTCTGGACCGGCTAACATTCCTAGCTTGTGTAGGGATGATCCCTTATGCTCTTGAGTAATACAATTCTTTTACCCCGCAAAAAGAAAAAGAGAGAGAGAACAGACATGTCGGTGGGCTCCACAAGCATGCATGAGTTGACATAATACATCAAATACACGGGTTGTGTGGGATACATTTTTTTTTGCGAGGGATAAATACATCACCGTTGTACATACATATGTGAGAATCAGGAGCATGTGAATGATGGATCTTTGACCGGTACCTACCTAGCGCCGCTAGAAAAGACTTTGGATCGATGCAGATGCGCGATATATGCTGATTATTCCGTAATTGTGCGGGAGATTGTAAAGGTCAAAGTATCCTAGCCTAGCAAATCTTTAGCCAGCTCTCGTGTATTAAATATCATTATTAATGATAATAAATGTCAACATGATACCACACCTGTACATAAACCACACCAGCGACGGCGAGACCCCAAACCCATACGCCTCGCCGCCCCATTTCCCATCCTCATCCTCGCAGGAACAAATCGTTGGAGTGCCCTCTTCCCAGGCGCCGGTAGCCAGCTGATTCGTCGCCCAAATCGTCTGTTGAGGTGAGTCTCTCTCGGAGCACGCTGCTCACCGCTGATTTCTTTTCTCCATCTATCGCGTGCCCGCGGATCTTTCATGTCCTCCTCCTCCTTTCTTGAAAATAATCTTTCATGTCTTCGTGTGCAGAGACGTGGTACAGCCGCCGCGTAGCTTACCATCAAGGCATCAACTGACTTGTCTGTCCGCCCTAGGTATAAATCCTCTCGCCCCTGCGAGCCCCACAAATCGGTCGATTGTGCACCATTCTTACAACGTTTCCTCTCTTGTTTCTAGTTGTTCGCTACCGGATCTGATGGAGCACCCGCAGCCAGTCACCATGCCCGGCCATGGAGTCGAGACCGTCCTCGACGACCTTCCCGAGTCGATCATCGTCGACGAGATCCTCGTGCGTTTGCCGGCCAGGGACATCATGCGTTGCCGCTGCCAGCAAGTTCATGCTGGACCACCACCGCCGCCAGCCCTTGCTCCCGGTGCTCGGTCACGTCGTGGAGCCGCAGAGGGCGACCCGCCTCTTGCTTTCCATTGACGCCGGTGCAGGCCAGCAACAGCTCTGCCCCGTGGTCCGGATCCGGACATACAGCGGTAGACTCCTGGCTGCCCTTGATGGGCTCATCATCGTCTCCCATGGATCCTTCAGTGTGCGAACTTCTTCGTCTCATCCGGTAAACTTCTTCATCTGCAACCCGGTCACCCGTGAGTGTGCTCCCCTAGTGACGCCTCCAAGCCACAGCATGGATTTATGCACCACATCGCAGGCTTGTATCGGCACCAACCATCCGGGGAATACCGGGTGCTTTGGGTCTCTACTCCGAGGTACTTTGACAGAGCAGACACATCTTACACGACATTTTACTACGTCGTAGCAATGGGATCCAGTGATATAAGATGCATCGCAGAAGGTAAGATCGCACAGACAACACCCATGGAAACGGCGTTGTGTAAGGGCCTGCCGGATTCGTCGGGTTGTCCACCAGTCCACCACCGTGGTAGCCTGCACTGGGGATTTCCCGGCCGCTCAATAATGGTGTTCAACACAGCAGCCGAAACATTCCGGTTGATGGGTCGTCCAGTCCAGCTGCGCTTCCACCAGTTGTTGGAGATGGATGGCACTCTTGCTTTGTGCAGCGTCAGCCCTGAACAGATGACCGTAGATGTTTGGGTGGTACAAGACTATGGCGCCGAAACAACGGAAACCTGGTCTTTCAAGCATCAGATTAATTTGTCTGGTGTTGACGATCCAATAGCACGTTCATGGGTGATGAGGTTCCCTAGGATGGTTGTGCTCAATAACGGTGAGCTGCTAATCCAATTCATTCGTGGTTGTGGGCCTGTGTTGCATTGTGACATCGACGGCAAGTTCTTAGGATATGTGAAAAGCAAGGATGGCCAAGTAATCGGCTTGTGGATTACCAAGCATTACCTCCAGGAGAGCCTTATTCCCCTTCCACCATTCCATGAGATGAGAGAAGACGATAGTGCAACTCAGGGGCCTCCATTTTTTGTAGGGCTATAAGATGCAGTGCTTGATCTGGATTTCTGCACTACCATTGGAGTATGTATATTATGTATGAGTCTTGTCTTTTTATTCTTCGTAGGGCTGCTAGTAGAATTGAACATTCTGGATGGTAGAAGAGCACCACTGCTATCATCATTTGTTGTCTATTATTTTTCCTTCAGCACCAAGTTCCGAACTATGGAGAATCTTTGCTATAGAACTACTCTATTTCGTTCTCTCATTTACTTTCAATTTGTATTTTTAAGAGCCATGAAAGTTCATGGTTGCAATTAGAAACTGGTCATTATTATCTATCTTGATTCTTGAATGACTTTATGCTACTCCAGAATCAGTACATCAATGACTTGTCATCCGGCTTTCTTTTTGAGAAAAAAATGTCGGTACACATGCCATCAAGAAAAGATGAGATATTCAACCTTAGTCGTGTTCTTCGAGTGAATACTACTGTTTGAGGGATCCATTGTAGAAATTAAGTACTTGTGGCATTTTTTGTCGCTGAGATTGTTAGTCTGGATCCTTCATTTCAAGTTTAATATTTTGATCATCAGCTGACATGGTTGCTCCTGCTCTTTGTGTGGTGATGTTTTCTCAGGCGCGGGCGTACTCGAATAACTTTGTTCAGTTTGGTACTCGGAAATTCTGTGTGCATTTTTTATTTTATTACGGCTTTCTTGAAAATATTACCAAGTAAAGGTCCTGGTTCCTCTTTGCCTGGATAAAGATTTTAAGTTTACATGGTGAAAATTATACTAGTCAATGTTTTTTCTTATGCAAACTCTTAGATCACATGGAAAGTCCAGCAATTTCAATGTTGTTTGTGTGGTTAGAAATGTAGAATTCTGCCTACTCCTATTCACGTGGATTAATTAACTCTTAATATGTTAAATCCAGCAATTCAGTGATGCTTCTTTGGGTGTTCAGTCCAGAACCATTTATATCTCACTGCATAACTAATCAATGATCTAAACTGTGATGTCATAATTTTATGAATGCTCCAACTAAAATAATAATAATAATCTACGGATACCTAAGAAGGCCTTAGATTATTTCAAGGGTTAATTTCTTTGCCTTTAGTTATCTGAGAAAATACCTGCCTATGTTACTTGTGGAAAACAATCCAAACAAACTTTTTTCCACTTTCTTTTTAGCGCAAAAGGAACTTATAGTTTTAGGCTGTTGGAACAGTGATGTGATCACATTTTCCTAGTCATCATTGATGTGAAATATTTCTAGAAATCTGTATTCTCAAATTGCTTATGACCACATGATTTCCACGACACATTTTTCTTCAAGATTACACCGGCAGATTGAACAACCACCGTGAAAATATGCAAAAGGCGTAGCGCGAGTGGGAATACATATATACATTTAGATTGTGCCATTTCCCAGTTTTTCTCATTTCCAAAAGAACTGGACAATATATGGGAGTTATGCTCATGGCAAATAAAACCAAGGAATGATTCTTAGACTTTGTTTCACGTCTTTGGATCAAAATGTGACCGTTAGGTTCCCATAATAGGAGGCCTTTGGTGAGAAACAGAGGTTCCATGGGACAACTTTGAACATGTCTTAATAGAAGGCAAAGACACAGCACTAAATCCTTTTTACGAAGCTATGAAAAACTTCCTCTTTGGATCACGTTTCCTTCCTTCCAAGATTAAAAGTTTGATCAGCAGTTGACATGGTTGCTCCTGCTCCTTCTGTGGTGATGTTTTTGTCAGGCGCAGTTCCTTGAGTACCCAATACACTTGACTTATACCGATTTGAGCTCGGTCTATATATAAGCCGAGTAAAAGTCCCGGCATACACTACACGGCTTAGTAAGGACCAGCTTATCAGGTATAAGGCGAGAGCCATGGAGAAAAATCTTTGCTATAGAACTTGACGATCACTAGTAGAAAACAAGGCTTTGGTTCGGGCCTGGCCAGCCCCTTAGTCCCGGTTCTTCACGAACCGAGACCCATGGGGGGCATTAGACCCGGTTCGTGAGCCCAGGGGGCCGGCCGGGGCCTCGTGGGCATTGGTCCCGGTTCGTCTGGATCTATTTGTTCCGGTTCTAGGCACGAACCGGGACCAATGGGCCGCGCTCCTGGCCCACAACCATTGGTACCGGTTCGTGCCTACAACCGGTACAGAAGGGGGGGGGGTTAGTTCCGGTTCCTGCCACGAACCGGGACAAATAAGTTGCCTATATATACCCCATCGCCGCAGCAGAGCACTCCACAGTGCTCTGTTTTTTGCTGGCCGGAGAGGGGGAGGGCATTGGGTGCTCTAGCTCACCTCCTATGCACACGAGGTGTTCGATGAAATGCCCGAGCCACACTAGTTAAGCTTTCTCCTCTCGAAGCTCGACCTCGGAGCTCCATTTTTCCCGAGATTTGTCTAGGTTTAGCGGTCCGTCACACCCCGTCCCCGTTTTCACCGCCGTCGACCGCCCGCGCCGATCTCGTCGCTGGCACCACCATGGTGAGCCTCTTGTTCTTATCTTCTTTCTGATTTTTCTTACTTTAGATAGATACTTGTCTGATTTTCTTACTTTAGATAGATACTTGTCTGATTTTCTTACTTTTGACACACATAATTATTTATAATGCACGCAGATGAACCGGCAATGAATGTACGGTGACAGACACACCTCCGAGTACGTTAAGGGCGTGCATAATTTTCTTGATGTGGCTGAGGCAAACAAGCAGAATGGTTTTATGTGTTGTCCATGCCCTAAATGTGGGAATACGAAGTCTTACACTGACCGGAAAATCCTCACACCCACCTGCTTTACAAGGGTTTCATGCCACACTATAATGTTTGGACGAGGCACGGAGAAATAGGGGTTATGATGGAAGACGGCGAAGAAGAAGAGGACGATGACAACTATGTGCCCCCTGAATACGGTGATGCTGCAACGGGGGGAGCTGGTGAAGATCAAGAGGAACCAGACGATGTGCCCGATGATGTTGCTGAAGATCAAGAGGAACCAGACGATGTGCCCGATGATGATGATCTCCGCCGGGTCATTGTTGATGCAAGGACGCAATGCGAAAGTCAAAAGGAGAAGCTGAAGTTCGATCGCATGTTAGAGGATCACAAAAAAGGGTTGTACCCCAATTGCGAAGATGGCAACACAAAGCTCGGTACCGTACTGGAATTGCTGCACTGGAAGGCAAAGAATGTTGTGCCTGACAAAGGATTTCAGAAGCTACTGAAAATATTGAAGAAGAAGCTTCCAAAGTATAACGAATTGCCCGACAGTACGTACGCAGCAAAGAAGGTCGTATGCCCTCTAGGATTGGAGGTGCAGAAGATACATGCATGCCCTAATGACTGCATCCTCTACCGTGGTGCGTACGAGAATTTGAACGCATGCCTGGTATGCGGTGCATTGCGGGATAAGATCAGACGAGATGACCCTGGTGATGTTGACGGCAAGCCCCGCAGGAAGAGGGTTCCTGCGAAGGTGATGTGGTATACTCCTATAATACCACAGTTGAAACGACTGTTTAGAAACAAAGAGCATGCCAAGTTGATGCGATGGCACAGTGAGGACCGTAAAAAAGACGGGAAGTTGAGAGCACCCGCTGACGGGTCGCAGTGGAGAAAAATTGAGAGAGGGTACTGGGCTGAGTTTGCACGTGACCCAAGGAACATATGGTTTGTTTTAAGCGCGGATGGCATTAATCCTTTCGGGGAGCAGAGCAGCAATCACAGCACCTGGCCCGTGACTCTATGTATGTATAACCTTCCTCCTTGGATGTGCATGAAGCGGAAGTTCATTATGATGTCAGTTCTCATCCAAGGCCCTAAGCAACCCAGCAACGACATTGATGTGTACCTAAGGCCATTAGTTGAAGAACTTTTATAGCTGTGGAATGGAAACGGTGTACGTACGGGGATGAGCACAAACAGGAGGAATTTAACCTACACGCGTTGCTGTTTGTAACCATCAATGATTGGCCCGCTCTCAGTAACCTTTCAGGACAGACAAACAAGGGATACCACGCATGCACGCACTGTTTAGCTAACACCGAAAGTATATACCTAGACAAATGCAGGAAGAATGTGTACCTAGGCCATCGTCAATTTCTTCCGACCAACCATCAATGTCGAAAGAAAGGCAAGCATTTCAAAGGCGAGGCAGATCACCGGAAGAAGCCCGCCATGCGTACCGGTAATCACGTACTTGCTATGGTCATGATTTACACGTAATCTTTGGAGAAGGTCCCGGCGGACTAGCTGTTCCGAATGACGCTGAGGGACGCGCACCCATGTGGAAGAAGAAATCTATATTTTGGGACCTACCCTACTGGAAAGACCTAGAGGTCTGCTCTTCGATCGACGTGATGCACGTGATGAAGAACCATTGCGTGAACCTGCTAGGCTTCTTGGGCGTGTATGGGAAGACAAAAGATACAACTGAAGCACGGGAGGACCTGCAACGTTTGCACGAAAAAGACGGCATGCCTCCAAAGCAGTATGAAGGTCCTGCCAGCTACGCTCTTTCCAAAGAAGAGAAGGAAATCTTCTTTGAATGCCTACTTAGTATGAAGGTCCCGACTGGCTTCTCGTCGAACATAAAGGGAACAATAAATATGCCAGAGAAAAAGTTCCAGAACCTAAAGTCTCATGACTGCCACGTGATTATGACGTAACTGCTTCCAGTTGCATTGAGGGGGCTTCTACTGGAAAACGTCCGATTAGCCATTGTGAAGTTATGTGCTTTCCTCAATGCAATCTCTCAGAAGGTGATCGATCCAGAAATCATACCAAGGCTAAGGAGTGATGTGGTGCAATGTCTTGTCAGTTTCGAGCTGGTGTTCCCACCATCCTTCTTCAATATCATGATGCACGTCCTTGTTCATCTAGTTGACGAGATTGTCATTCTGGGCCCCGTATTTCTACACAATATGTACCCCTTTGAGAGGTTCATGAGAGTCCTAAAGAAATATGTCCGTAACCGCGCTAGGCCAGAAGGAAGCATCTCCATGTGCCATCAAACAGAGGATGTCATTGGGTTTTGTGTTGACTTCATTCCTGGCCTTAAGAAGATAGGTCTCCCTAAATCGCGGTATGAGGGGAGACTGACTGGAAAAGGCACGCTTGGAAGGGACTCAATAATATGCAGGAACGGATATTCTTGGTCTCTAGCACACTACACAGTTCTACAGAACTCTACCTTGGTGACCCCGTATGTCGATGAACACAAGAACAGTCTGCGCTCCAAACACCCAGAGCAGTGCGACGATTGGATTACATGTCAACACATCAGGACTTTCAGCAGTTGGTTGGAAACACGTCTCAGAGGTGACAACACTGTTTGTGATGAGTTGTACTCGTTGTCCAGGGGACCATCTTCGACTGTATTGACTTAATAAGGATACGAGATAAATGGGAATACATTTTACACGATCACCCAAGATCAAAAGAGCACCAACCAAAACAGCGGTGTCCGCTTTGATGCAGCAACCGAGAGGGGAAAGGACACATATTATGGTTACATAGTGGACATATGGGAACTTGACTACGGACATGATTTTAAGGTCCCTTTGTTTAAGTACAAATGGGTCAATCTGTCAGGAGGCGGGGTACAGGTAGACCCACAGTACGGAATGACAACAGTGGATCTGAACAATCTTCGGTACACTGACGAACCGTTCGTCCTAGCCAATGATGTGGCACAGGTTATCTATGTGAAAGACATGTCTACCAAACCGAGAAAAAGAAAATATAAGGAAGTGAATACATCATACGATGAGCCAAAGCGCCACATAGTTCTTTCAGGAAAAAGGGACATCGTGGGAGTGGAGGGCAAGTCAGACATGTCCGAAGATTATGAAAAGTTTCATGAAATTCCTCCCTTCAAAGTCAAGGCTGACCCAAGCATCCTGATAAATGATGAAGATTATCCATGGTTACGGCGCAATAAGGAAAGGACACAAGCGAAGAAAAACTGAAGACTTTCTCTCCACAACTATTATGATGATACCATGCCAACTTTCAACCTTTTCGTAGTTCATTTGAAATCCTTTTGTAACAGACGAGTTTCCGTATGAAATCCCGATACTTCGAAAGAGATTGTCCGTTTTGTACACGAAGTGCATCCAGTTTTTGCCGTAACCCTCTCAACTTTCTTGCGCATTCTATGTGGATGAAATGATGATACCATGACAACTTTCAACCTTTTCAGAGTTCATTTGAAATGCTTTTCAATTTTAGGGTCTTATAGCTCAAAATAATCAGTAAATGCATGAAAAATAACAAATGAAGTCAGAAAGGGTTGAAAATTGATGATGTGGCTTTGAATGGTGCATTTTGAACACATAAAAAGTCAGGAGTTCAAATAAGTTTTAAAAAATGAAATCCCTTTGTAACAGATGAGTTTCCGTATGAAATCCTGATACTTCGAAAGAGATTGTCCGTTTTGTACACGAAGTGCATCCAGTTTTTGCCGTAACCCTCTCAACTTTCTTGCACATGCTATGTGGATGAAATGATGATACCATGCCAACTTTCAACCTTTTCAGAGTTCATTTGAAATGCTTTTAAATTTTAGGGTCTTATAGCTCAAAATAATCAGTAAATGCATGAAAAATGGTGCATGAAAAATAACAAATAAAATAAATAATTAATTAGAAACAAAATAATATAAACTTTAATAAAATATATAAGTAGAAACCAAATAAAATAAACTTTAATAACATAAATAAAATTTATGAAACTAAAATTATCAAAGTATTTTCTGTTCAAAACATTATAAGCAACCTCTAGTATTATTATAAAGTAAAATAAATAAATAAGTAATTTCCATAAAGAACTTTTTTTGTTAGAAACTTTAATAGCAAAAAGAATTATCATAAAGTAAAATAAATAAGTAATTAGAAACAAAACAAAATAAATAAGTTTTTTGTTGTAAGTAGAAACAAAACAAAATAAATAAAGCAAAAAACAAAAAAAGGCAAAAAATAAAAAATATGCCACCTACTGGGCCACCACGGCCTGAATACGACTAGAAACCCATCGATGGGCCAGGATTCAGGCCCGCAGAAGGCCCAGTAGGCCCATCAGGCATAGCAGTGACAATTAGGCCCGTAAGCCTGCAATGGAGAGGAGCTCGAGAGGGGTGCGGCAGTGGGGCTTATAAACCACTGCGCACCCCTCTCAACTAGCGAGGTGGGACTAAACTTTCGACGCGGGCGCTGCAGCACAAGGCCTTTGGTCCCGGTTGGTGGCACCAACCGGGACTAAAGGGGTGCATTGGTACCGGTTCGTGGCACTAACCGGTACCAATGCCACCCTTTAGTCCCGGTTGGTGCCACCAACCGGGACCAAAGGCCGCCGCTTCCCGCCCTTTGAGCTGCTGAAAAGAGGCATTTGGTCCCGGTTGGTGGCACCAACCGGGACTAAAGGTCGCATTCGTCCCGGTTGCTGTCATGAACCGGGACCAATGCTTCGTCTATATAACTAGCACTTGTGAAAATTTTCATTCAGTTCGTCTTCCCCACCCCGACGACGCCGCCAGGCTACCCCTCCTGCGCCTCGCCGTCGCCGTCGTCGCCCCTGCCTCCGACGACGTCCCGCGCCGCCCCGACGCCGTCCCGCGCCGCCGAGACACCGTCGCCGCCCCGCGCCCCCTGCCTCCTCGTCGCCCGTCGCCACGCCCCTCACCGTCGCCGTCGCCGCCTCCTGCCTCCTCGTCGCCCGTCGCCGTCGCCGCGCCCCTCACCGTCGCCCCCGTGCCCTGCCTCCTCGTCGATCGCCGCCCCCTTGCGCAGTGAGCTCATATGAATTTTCCTAATTTAGATGTGTAGTTAATTTAGATGTGTAGTTTAGATGTGTAGTTAGTTGAGTTGTTGTAATTTGTTCATAAATGAATATGCAAAAGTTAGAATTTTTTCTGTTCATAGATTTTTTTGGTGATATTATTGTTGAATAATGAATGGTTTGTGTGTTCATATATATGCAAAGAATATGTCAATTTTTTTCATCGAATTTTTATGATTTTTTTATGTTGTAATTTTGATCATAGAATTTTTATGATTTTTTTCTATTGTAATTTTGTTCATAGAATAAGAAGAGAAAGTGTTTAATAGAATTAGTTAGAAAAATAATAGAACTAGTTAAACTAGTTTATTTTTAGTAAGAACTACTTTATTATATTTATAGTAAGTGCTTAGTAGTTGAACTAGTTGATTTAATAAAACTAGTTTATTTTACTATAGAAGTAGTTTAGTTTTAGCAAGAAAATTAATAGAACTAGTTTATTTTTTTAGTTAAAGCAATTATTCCCGCATCCACGTCGACGATGCCAATCCCGCATCCTCGTCGTCGACTCGGCGGAGGAGGCCGGATTGATTAGAGGGGCCATGTCCGGGACTGGGCTCCGCCGGGCTGGTTTTGGGAGGTGCTACCTTCCGGGGGCCGTAGGTTGGTGAGGAGCCAGCCCGTCGTTGACCCAATCCTTGTTTGGTGGCGGTCGCGTGGGCCAGTGACGGTGCCGAGGCTTCCGGACACCGCGGAGGTGGTACGTCACCGTGTCAGCGAGGAGGACGAGCATGTCTGTCGCTACATGGTTGCGTTGGAGGGCAGGTTCGACAATACCTGGCAGGTTCTTCAGGGATCTCACTGGAGCTATGATCCTGTGATGGTTCCTTCTCTTTGGGTGTCCACCGCCCGCGCCGATACCCGTCGGGCGCTACGGTTCTAGCTGTACTAGCGATGCTATATGTATGATAGTATTCGAGGTGTATTAGTGATAATATTCGACGATGTACGGATGCATGGAGATGATGTAGTTTTGCTTATAATTGAATGCATCCTAATTTGAATACTACTTTATTTTCTGATTTGATTTTGCTTATTAAATGCTCAAATTGGAAAACTACTCCTACATTGAATGCTAAAATTGGAGAGCACTATGCAAGGCGTATGCATATGATTAGTTGATAGCTTATAGGGTTTTTGTTTTTGCAGAAATCTAGGAGCCCCCCTCCATCATCCCCGCCGTCGTCCCCGTCACCGACCCCCTCCGACCTCGAGGTGAGACCAGCCACGAACCGGTTTTAGAAAGATAATTAAACGATATTTCGGGTTGACTTTAAGTCTGTTGAGTCTCCACCATATATGAGAGGACGAAGAATCCCGACTGTTGTCGTGGGGGTAGCTTCTCCTTGGTTCCCGTGTTCTAGACAATTTGGTGTAATGCACTCGGGAACGAAAGGAGGGAGCTACCATCACCGACGGTCGCAAATGTCAGAGAGGAACCAGTGAGGGAGAGTTCCACCATATATATATGAGAGGACGAAGAATCCCGACTGTTATCGTGGGGGTCGCTTCTCCTTCATTCCCGTGTGCTAGACATTTTGGTGTAATGCACTCGGGGATGAAAGGAGGAGCGACCATCACCAACGGTCGAATGTATACACCACGTGAGCTGAGAGTTTTCAAGAAAAGACTCGACAGACCGATAGTCAACCCGTGATGAAAAATAATGATCTAACTTAGGTTTTTTAGTACATATATTTAATTGTAGATGTTTAATATTTGAATTATGAACATAGGAAATGTCGTACTCGGACGACGAAAGTCTCTCGGGGGAGTGCGGCTGGTGCCATGACGACCGAGGTCTGTGCGACAGGCCTCACCTGGACGAAGATCGGCGCTTCAGCATTAAGCTGGAGGAGACCTTCGATGTTGAAACGGTACGCAATGACGACAAGTGTTATTTTTTCGTAATTAAGCACGACTTCAAATATTTCAACGTGTACTTTTCATCTTGTACAATTCGACTAGCTTATCCCATGCCATGCAAGACACTATGTCTTGGAGAGGATGGGTTTTGAAAACCATGGAAGTTCTGAAACAAAGAAAATTCACCTAAGGACCCATCATGGTGTGGATTTTGAAGTAAAGTTGTACAATTCTGAGAGCGTAACCCATTTTGGTTGCAAAAAATGGGAAGCACTTTGCAAGATGTATGGTTTTGATGAGGGTATGCTTTTCACCATGGATCTTGGTGATCCTGAAATCGAGCAAGACAATATGGACATTTGGGTCCTTGTTGATACGCCTCCAATTCTACCGCTATGTGAGTTTCTCAAACATAGTTATTAGCTAATTTATATTGTTTATTTTAAAATAGTTGACAGCTTATTTCCATTGACAGCTTATTTTGATTGTTCGAACAATGTGCGGAACATGGTAGACAAAACCCACTACACCGATGGCTCCGAATTAACTTATGAGGAGAAAAATCATCTGGTCGGATTTTGTACTGATATTGAGAATTACAATATCTACAATCAAACTCCTCAACATTATGGTCAATACGTGCCACTAGTGCACGTGTTGAACTACGGTAACTACCATGGAGATACCCTGGTAAGATTTTTTACTATTACGACATCCGTGCATCTTTTGCATACTTCTAAAACTAGTACATCATTGCTAACTATGAAGTTATTACTATGTTTTTCAACAGAGAATGCCAGAGGATTGTGTGCCTCATTTGATGTATCTGAATGGCATCCTTCGTGTTTTGAACATATATCCAGGTCGTCCTACGAATCTCAACTGTCCATACCGGATTTCTCAAAGAAGTGGAGACATGCTAATCGAAAAATGGAAAAAATGTATGGACAGTCGTAAGGAGGTTATTGGAAGCAAAAGTAAGCGAAGCGCAAGAATTGGAGACAGGATGATCTCCATTCTCCATAATGGAGAGTCAGGGTCTATATTGTTTTATGCTATTTTACCTTAAAGTGGGTATTTAGGTCCTACCTAATACTGATGATCATGTGCTAAGAACAATTAAGTAGGGTTGGTTCGATGACTATGAGGATGATGATCGTATGACTTGTTATTAATAACGAGAGAAGTTGTATGATGATGATTAGTAGGACTTGTTATTATATATGATGATGCATGATGCGAGCATGAAGAGTTATTATATATCAGCGGGTGAAATGAACATGGATTGGATTGAAGTGAAGGCAACATGCATGTGCTGCATGTCGAAAGTAGTACAATCCAAACTTGATCAAAGTTAGGATTAGTATTACTTTCGACATGCACCACATGTTGCCTTCACTTCAATCTAAGCCATGTTTAGGCATAGTAGTAGCGTTGGTAAACCAAGCACGGAGATATAAGAGAGGACACTTCTCTCTATTAGCTAGCTAATAACAACCTAAATTAACCCCCAAAACCCCTAAACTAGCCCCTTTCAAAAAAAAACCTCAGCTCCAGCCAGCTGCTGACGCGTGGATGCCTTTTGGTCCCGGTTGATGTCACCAACCGGGACCAAAGGCCCCCCTACCTGGGCTGGCCGCAGCGGCCACGTGGAGGCCCATCTGTCCCGGTTCGTGTAAGAACCGGGACTAAAGGCCAAGGGCATTAGTAACGACCTTTTAGTCCCGGTTCCAAGACCGGGACAGAAGGCCCTTACGAACCGGGACAAATGGCCCTTTTTCTACTAGTGGGTTGGTTGCTCCTGCATGCTCTTTATGTGCTGATGTTTTTGTCAGGCACATATACTCACATAACTTTGTTTAGTTTGGTACTCACCATGTGTCCATTGCTATTTTATTACAATTTTATTCAAAATCTTAAAAATTAAGTATCATGGTCTTATTTCGTGCCTTTTTTATTTCTAGGATTTTGTGTTTTTTGGGGGGTGGGGGGTAGAACTGAGTTGGAGATGCGCTCATTTGGAGCCAGGTAAACTGCTGGTTCCTCTTTGCCTTGATAATGATTTTTAGTTTACATGGTGACAATTAGACTAGTCAATGTTTTTTCTTATGCAAATCTTAGATCACATGGAAACTCCAGCAATTTCAATGTTGTTTGTGTAGGTAGAAAAATGTAGAATTCTGCCTACTCCTATTCACGTGGATTTAATTAACTATTAATATGTTAAATCCAACAATTTAGTGCTTCTTTGGGTCTATAATCCAGATCCATGTATATCGCACTGTGTAATACATTAATCAATGATCTAAACTGTGATATCATAATTCTATGGATGCCTAATAAGGCATTATAGATTATTTCAATAGTTTACTTCTTTGCCTTTAATCATCTGAGAAAAGACCTACCTATGTTTACTTGTGAAAAACATTGCAAACGGAAAAAAATCACTTTATTTTTTTGCGCAAAAAGAACTTAGTTTCAGGCTTTTGGAACAGCGATGTGATCAAATTCTCCTACTGAACATTGATGTGAACTTCTGGATAAATATATATTCTCAAATTACTTATGTCCACATGACTTGCCACATCACATTTTTCTCGGAGATTATACTGGCAGCTTGAATAACCACCATGAAAATATGCAAGTCAGCCCAAGTGGGAATACATACATGTAGATTTTGCCATTCCCAGTTTTTTTTCCCGCGTTTCCAAGAGAACTGAACAACATATGGGGGTTATGCTTATAGCAAATAAAACCAAGGAATGATTCCAGGACTTTGTTTCGCGCCTTTGGATCAAAATGTGACCTTTACGTTCCTATAATAGGTTTTAGTATTAAATTATCTGAGATTTGGGAGGCCTTTAAGTGAGAAACGGGTTCCATGGGACAACTCTGAACATGTCTCAATAGAAGATAAAGACATCATTAAATCCATTTTACGAAGCTATGAAAACCCCCTCTTCAGATCATGGTTTTTCCTTACAAATAGCATGCCGAACTTCCTCTTTAGATGATAGTTTTCCTTTGGTTGGTGCTGAAAGATAGCATGATAACTCACTACCTAGTTCCCGCCAAAAAAAAAACTTACTATACCTAGTCGGAAACGTGCTTCTTTTGCTGAGCTAATAAATCAACAGTGCATCACTTTTTCCCACCTATGACCGACTACGACGACGAGGCAGCAGTTTTCTTTCTGATCTCGGTCAAATGAGCGAACCGTTACGAGGTGGCTCTGGCGACAAGGGGGGCGACGCGGCGCGCTCCGATGTGGATTCACCGGCGTCGGCGTGGCAGGTGGTCCGGCGGGGCACTGGGCAGTCGCCGGAGAGGCGGGCGGCTCCTCGCCTTCCCGTTGAGCCGGTCGTCAGCGGTGGCAGATTCTGGGCGCTCCCTTCGGAGTGCTCGGATAGTGATGACGAGCAGTGGCGGAGCCAGAAATTAAGAATTAGGGGGGCCAAATGACTCAAGCTTTAAATAACGGGGGCCAAACAATACTAATACATGTATTTTTATCTAAATAATACATTGTTTATATACTAACTAGCTGCAAATCAGTCAACTTAGGGGGGCCAGGGCCCCTGCTGGTCCCCCTGTCTCCGCCACTGATGACGAGGCAGTGGAGGGTTGCGTTCTTGAGGCGCCTTCGGGACCCAAGGTGAGTGATTTTGTTGCTTTTGCAGGGAAGCTGTCTGGTGGAGCTGGGCGGCACCGGCGTTTCGCGCCTGGCGGTGGCGGCTCGTTCGCGGTGGCGGGGCGGGTGTGGTGTCCGCCAGGTGGCTCACTGCAGAGTAGGGACTCGATGGGTGTGGCGGCTGGCGCTATTCGTGCTCGTACCGTGGCAGCGCTGGTGACGAGCCCGGTGACCGGGACCGGGGTAGTGGAAGACTGGCCGGCCCTGCCCCCTCCCCCTCCCTCCCGTCCGGCGGCGGCGGCGGGGGCGCTGCCCGCGGTGGAGGGCGTCCGGGCAACGAGATCGGGGTCTCTGTCCCCTAGGGTTTCCGTGGCTGGGCCTGGGACTCACGTGGGCTCAGCTGGGCCGCAAGCTGTGGTGGAGCCACGGGGTCAATTGGGCCCGGTAATACCCAGTGGGCCTATGCGGCAAAGTGGTGTGTGCCCCAGTGGGCCTGGGGCCGCCCGCGAGCCTAGCTTGCGCCGCGGCTATTTATGGCTTCGCAAGGGGTGCCTCGACCCGTCTTTAGGGTTTCCCGCATCGACTGGCCAGGTGCGGCGCCTTTCTCACTCTGTGAGATCCATTCGCATTCTTTCCCCTCCTCCTCCTCTTTCAATTTCCTTTGCGGCGGCGGTGATGGGGGATCGTAGGGCGGACAAGCGGCCGATGGTGGCGGGGGAACAAGACGCGGAGCTGCGGCGGGAGAAGGCCCTCCGCGAGAAGGCCAAGAGCGCCATGGGTGGCCGGCAGGGAAGTCGCGAGGGGGATTGGGGTCCTCCTCCCCCTTGGTGGATTCAGCTGCAAGAGCGAAAGTGTTTGAAGAAGGAAGGGTGCAGGCGCAGAGAGCTGGAGCGGAAATCCATGCCCCTACCCAATTATGGCGCGGGCCATGGAGATCCTCTGGCTAAGAAGCCGCGCGCCAGCTCCGAGCCGCTTGCGGTGGCCCTTCCGGCTACCTCCAAAGGCTCGGCCGACGCGTCCATTCCGGTGGAAGAGATCCCGGATGTGGAATGCTTTAAGTGCGGCCGATTGGGGCATTACCAACCCAAATGCAAGTTCGAGCCACTGTGCGTGCTATGCAAGGAGGAGGGCCACGTCTCGGCTGCGTGCCCAACGCGTGGAAAGGCCCTGAACCTCTAGATCATGGGAAGCGCCATCCCGGGTGAGGGCTTCTTCTGCCTTCAGTACGACGAGGACGAGGAGATGGACGATGGAGCGGATCTGAAAATCGACAATGCAGCTATCATCTCTGCAGATCCGGGCCAACTCTCGCTCCGCGCCCTCAAGCAAGAGCTTAAACATATGGTGGCAGGTGATTGGGATTGGCAGGTCGGCCAGGTTGGGGACAATGATTTCTCGGTTATCTTTCCCTCGGCCGATCTGCTCCATATGGCCAAATCCAGCGGCAAACTTTTCCTCTCTATCAACGACATAACCGCAAGGGTGCGGGAGTCACTGCATGAGGAAGTGGCGCCACTGGTCATGCCGGAGACGTGGGTTCAGCTCCATGGCATTCCCAGGAAGCATCGCCGTGTGGAGCGTCTGATGGAAGGACTGAAGATGTTGGGGCGTCCCATTGTGGTGGATGAGCTCTCTCTCATACGGCTGTGCTAGTGATGATGAAGCTAGCATGCAAGTCGCCTGACAAGCTTAACGGCTTCGTCGAGATGTGGTTCAATGGGGAAGGCTACCAAATCAAGGTCGAGGTGGAACGGCTCGCCAAAAGGACTAGTGAGGGCGGCTCGAGGGGAGCTGGCCCGTCCAACAAGCATCCTCCTCCCCCCTCCTCGGACCAGTCTGGGCATCTGAGGGATGCGGGCACTGAACCCAAACCTGGTGGTGGTGGCAAAGAGCTGTCCAAGCAGCCGTCGGGAGGCGCGCTCGGGTCGGCGATGCCCCAGGATACGGTGATGGGTGGACAAGAAGATGACCTGGACGAAAGCATGCACGACACCTCCATTGATACTGAGACTTGGGATAAACTTGGGACGCTGGAGCGCGGGCTGTGGCCACGTAGGATACTACTGTTAGTCTTCCTCCGCTGGCCAGGACGCTTGTTGTCTCTTTTGATGAGTACGGTTCCCACTTTGGTTCGCCATCCCTGGCTCCCGTGGAGAATGTGGTGCTCTCAGATGACGTGGGCGCGCGCTCCCGGGCTCTCCGGTGGCTACTAGTGGCGCGGATGCTGGCTGTGTGCTCAACGACGACTCGGCCCCTACCCCTCCTTCTGGGTGCCGTGGCTCGGGTGGATCGGGCAGACCCCCCAAGAAGACGGTGGGCCGGAAGCCGGCGGCCAAGGTGTGTGTGGTGGCAGAGTCGGAGCAGCTTCGTGGTGATCTGGGCGCGGCGCCGGAGTCGGTGGGAGTGAGCGCCAAGGCGAAGCGGTCCAAGGCGACTCCGGTGCCGCAGCGTGCCCCGAGCGCGAGGTCCAAGGCCAAGTTGGGAGATCTTTCTTCTCTGGAGAGCGTAAAGCTTCGCATTGCTGACAAAACCTGGAGGTCTCAGGTAATCCTCTACCCTCCTACATAATTCTTAATGCTTTCTCGGATGCACATTTGTCGCGAATTTTGGATGATAGTGGTGTTGCCTCTTCCCTCCCCCATGGCGAGATCCTCCCTTTAGTGTGTGCGCGTGAGGAGGCCCAAGCGGCACTTGCCGAAGCTGCGGCTCGTTGCGTGCTTGCACCCTCACCTGGGGTGGTACCAGCAGGGGACGGTATCACCTCCTGCCCCGATGAGGAAGCAGAAGCTAGGGATGCTTCAATGCTTCCTTCTTCCAGTCGTGCTATGGCTCGGAAACGGGTGGCCAAGGCGGTGACCTCTCGCGGGGTCCGCCTGCGCAACCGTATTATCTGATCTTATGCGTTATCTTTTCTGGAACATTAGAGGCTGTGGACACGAGGGACGTCAGACACAGCTTAGGGAATACATGGCCAAGGAACGTATCGATGTGGTCGTGCTTCAGGAAACTATTAAGGCAGAGTTCTCTTATCGCGATTTGCTAGCTTTCGACCCCCTTAATCATTTCGATTGGCATTGGTTACCTTCCTCAGGACACTCGGGTGGTATCTTGATGGGTTGTAACAGAGACATTTGCGAGGTTCTGTCTTGGGAACAAGGCATGTTTTCTGTTGCTGCTACGATTAGGCATTCTGTCTCTAGGCTTATTTGGGTAGTGGTGTGTTTATGGCCCTGCAGATCACGCTCGTTTGGCCATTTTTTGGACGAAGTAGCGGCCTTGGTTGGGGCCAAGCGCACGGTTAAGCTGCCACTGGTTATGGGCGGAGACTTTAACTTGATCCGTTCGGGTGCGGACAGAAACAACGACCGGGTGGACTGGACTAGGGTGTCCATGTTCAATAACGCCATTGCGGCAGCTGCGTTACGCGAAGCGGCTCGCACGGGGACCAGGCTCACTTGGACTAACAAGCAGCTAGCTCCGGTCCGCAGCGTGCTGGATCTGGTGTTTTTTACCCCGGAATGGGAGGTCCTTTTCCACTATGTACTTTAGTGGTTGAGACTCGTATTGGCTGAGACCATGTACCTCTTATTTTCTCTTCAGGGGAAGAGAGAGCCCAGCGCAGCAACCGCTTCTTCGAGTCTGCCTGGTTTGAAGCAGAGGGCTTCACACAGCTGGTGCATGCTCGCTGGGCCCGGATTCTGACCCAGCAGGGGCCCCAAAGGGGACCAGTTGAGTGCTGGTCGGCTGCTGCTGCCGCCCTGCGTGCCTTCCTGCGTGGGTGGGGCGCCAATCATGGCAGCAATGCAAAACGTGAGCGCGGTAGGCTTACTGAGGAGATCGCGGCCCTAGACGCCCAGGCTGATGTTCGGCTGTTTTCGGAGGCCGAGTTGGCCCATAGGTATGATCTCGAGCACAAGGTTCTAGCGATCCTGCGTGCGGAAGAAGAATACTGGCGCCGTAGGGGCGGTATTAAATGGGTAACTTAGGGTGACACAAACACGGCGTGTTTTCATGCTTATGCTAACGGTAGGAAGCGTAAGAGCACGATCCTTCACCTGCAGTCGGACCAGGGCCTCCTCCTTTCCCAGGGAGATATCGCCCGCCACATCTATGAGTATTTCGTTGGTTTGTTGGGCACGACGGACGAGAAAAAACTTTGTATCCGCGAGGATTTGTGGGATCCTCAGGATCGAGTGTCACCCCAGGAGAACGAGAGCCTGGCGCTCTCTTTTCTTCCGGAAGAAGTTGATGCTGCCTTGATGGGCATGAAGAAAGGCACGGCCCCTGGCCCAGATGGCTGGCCGGTCGAATTCTTTTGTAGATTTTGGCCTATGCTTCGGCCCATCTTCCTTGAGATTGTGAATGGGTTTGCTCTTGGAACGGTAGATGTCTTCCGCCTCAATTTTGGGGTTATTAGCCTTATTCCAAAGGTAAAAGGGGCTGACAGTGTCAAACTTTTCCGACCCATCATACTGATTAACGTGCCTTTCAAGATCTGCGCCAAGGCCTACGCGACCCGTCTGACCCTTGTTGCACAGAGGGTCATTCTTAAAAGCCAAACGGCTTTTCTTAAAGGACGGAACATCCTGGAGGGCCTATCGCCCTCCATGAGATCGTTCACGAGCTTAAAATTAAAAAGCAGCAAGGGGTGTTGCTCAAGCTTGACTTCGAAAAAGCCTACAACCGTGTGTACTGGGAGTTTGTACGGGAGATGCTCCTAAAAAAGGTTTTGAGGCTGGTTTTGTCCACCGTATTATGAACCTGATTAATTGTGGACAAACGACTGTCTCTATTAACGGGGAGGTGGGTAGATTCTTCCGCAACAAAAAAGGCCTAAGACAAGGAGACCCCCTGTCTCCAATTGTTTTTAATTTGTTGCGGATGCTTTATCTGCTATGGTACATAGGGCTCGCTCGGCAGGGCACATCAAAGGACTGGTGTCGCACCTGATCCCGGGAGGGGTCACGCACCTACAATATGCAAACGACACGATGTTACTTTTTGAGCCTGATGACAATAGCATAGCCTCGATCAAGCTTTTGCTACTTACCTTTGAGCTATTGTCCGGGCTCAAAATCAATTTCCTCAAGAGCGAGGTCATAACCATGGGGATGGCCGACCAAGAGAGTACGAGAGTGGCTAATTTACTCAACTGCAAGCTAGGGAGCTTGCCAATCAAATACCTTGGCTTGCCGGTCTCCCATAGCCGGATTTCCATTAAGGAGTGGGAGCCCCTTTATGGAAAGGTGGCGGGTAGAGTGAGCCCTTGGCGGGGGAGGTTTATGTCTTCCGCGGCGAGACTTATTCTTACTAACTCTAGCCTATCCTCTCTTCCAATGTTCACCATGGGAATGTTCCTGTTAGCGGATGGGGTTCACCCTAAATTGGACACGCCCCGTTCCCATTTCTTTTGGGAAGGAACGGGAATTAAGCGGAAGTACCACCTTGTCAAATGGGCTTTGGTGTGCCGTCCAAAAAAATATGGTGGTCTGGGGATTTTGAACTCCAAACTCATGAATGTGGCCCTCCTTTCCCGATGGTGGTGGAGGCTAGCCCAAAATGAGTCGGGTCTCTGGGCTGATCTCCTTAAAGCTAAGTATTTTCCGAATGGCAATGTTTTGTCTTCTAAACGCTCGGGCTCCCCATTCTGGAATGGGATCCAGGCGGTGCAACCCACATTTACCTTAGGGGCAAAGTTTCAGGTCTGGGATGGTCCGTCCACCCATTTCTGGCTGGACTCCTGGCTCGGCACCTCTCCGCTTTGGCAGAGTCACCCCACAGCTTTCCAAGTTGCCGCTAACACAGAGCTGCTGGTGGGTGAGGCACTCCGGACCTCACCTCCTTCAGTTAACTTTCTTCGCGTGCTGCTCCCGCACGAGGAAATTGAGTGGAACGAGGTGTTGTCCACGATCGGCCAGCGCACTAATAGCCAGGGTGCGGACGAGGTCTCACGGAAGCTCTCTTCCTCGGGATCGTTCTCGGTCAAATCTTTGTACACCAAGCTAACCGAGGGTGAAGTGCTGGACATAGCTCGGGGGCTATGGAAGGCTGGCATCCCGCTGAAAATTAAGATCTTCCTCTGGCAGATGTTTCAAAATCGCCTCCCAACGGCAGATAACGTTGCGATTCGCAATGGCCCATCCGACGGATCTTGTGTGTTATGCAACTGCATAGAAGATACTAACCACGCCTTCTTCCACTGCCACATAGCCAGATTTACGTGGAGCGCAGTGCGTGCTGCCTTCCAGCAGAATTGGAACCCTGCGTCGGGTGCCGATCTTTTATATATTTTGCGTTCGCAAAAAGGCGCTAGTGCATGGATCGTTTGGCGTTGCGTAGGGGCGCTGCTATGGTCTATTTGGACTATTCGCAATAAGATGACCATTGAGAAGAAGTTTCCTTCTCACCCAGCTGATATTCTATACAAATGTCATCTTTTCTTGCAGACTTGTGCTCCGTTAGAGAAACCGCGTGATGAGAAGCACATGACCGAGACGATGGCTAAGATCCGTTGCATTCAGACGGAAGCAAGACAAGCTGCATGCCCCGACTGATACTTTGCATCGTCCTCATCCTTGGCACCTTTTGCTCATCCCAGTAGTTTTTAGAACTTCGTTATGCCAGCCTGCGTGCTGATGATCTTGCCAGCCTGCGTGCTGATGTTGGTGAACTATTAACTTCTTATCTTTTGATCGTTCTGATGGCCTGTCGTTCGATGACTCGTGTGAACTATGTTGGTTTCTGCCTATTGGCTTTATTATTTTAAAGCCGGAAGCTGTTGGCGTCTTCGTTCCAAAAAAAATGACCGACTACCTAGATTTGTCAATTTCGAATAGTTAACTGTACATTTTGAGATGTATTATGGCATGAGAGGTGCAGGGCACTCATTCAAAGTGTCGTGTGTGTTAAACTCATATATGCATACGTGATTGTACCAGGAACGTGTAGTCATAATACACGTATCTTGAGGTAGATTTAGGTTGAGTTGGTTGTTAGTATCTAGTCTATTTTCCTTCAACGGCATGAACTATCTCTATCCTTTCTTTTCTTGTACTCCAAGCTTGTAAGCCTTATCAGGGATTCGGCCCCTACTATATAACACGGAACCGTCGCTACCAAGAGAGGTACGACGTTACAGCCTATCGCACATGGTAACCAGAGCCCATCTCTTCCATCGCATCTAGCTTCCATCGCTTCCACCACCTACGCTCGTTTCCATGGCTTCCTCTGCCACCACCGTAACCTTTGGTCTCTCTGGCCAAGTCACGGAAAAGCTTTCCAACACCAATTTCATCCTCTGGCGCACCCAAATCACACCGCAGATCAGAGGAGCGGGATTCTTCGGGTACATTGATGGAACGAACCCGGAGCTGGCCAAACAAGTCGTCATCAAGGACAAAGATGGAAGGAGGAGACCATCCCAAATCCCCTTCACGCCGTCTGGATCCAAGAAGATCAGCAGGTACTAGGCTATCTTTTCAACAATCTCACCAAAGAAGTTCTAGTGCAGGTTACATCCATCGTCCATGCACATGAACTCTGGACAGCCTTGGCAAGCATGTTCTCATCCCAGTCTCTGTCGAGGGTCAACAACATCCGCATCGCCCTAGCGAATGCACAGAAGGGCACACAGTCTGTGGCGACCTACTTCGCGCACATGCGCTCCCTGGCGGACGAGCTTGCTGCGGCAGGCAAACCTCTTCAAGATGACAGCGAGCTGATCTCCTACATCCTTGCTAGATTGGATATGGAGTAACAGCCGCTTGTCTCTGCCCTCGACGCCCGCACACAGCCGGTCACCCTGGATGAGCTCTTCGCCCAGATGAGTAACTTCGACCAGAGGGTCGCGCTCTTCCAGGGAACCAACTCCGGCGGCGGGTTTAAGTTTTCTGCCAACGCCGCTTCACGTGGCCGCGGCGGCGGCGGTAGCGGCTCTTCACGCTGCCGAGGGCCACCGCGCAAAGGGAAGGCGACCAACGGCGGGAGCAGCGACGCCTCCAACTCCAGCGGCAACAACAGCAGCAACAACGGCGCATGACCCTCCTACACCAACCCTAAGGGCCGCCGAAACAACTCTAGCAAGTCCCGTCCAGATGCTGTCCCGCTACAAGATCTGTGGCAAGCTTGGACACTCAGCGAAGGACTGCTGGTACCGCTTCCAGGTGGACAGCGACTTGTCTGGTGATGAGAAAGTCGCTGGAGGAGCGGAGGCTTCGTACGGAGTTGACTCGAACTGGTATGTCGACAGTGGTGCTACCAACCACATCACCGGTGAGCTGGAAAAGGTGACCATGAGGGAGAAGTACTGCGGCCCCGATCAAATCCATGCAGCTAATGGAGAAGGTATGGGGATCGGTCACATTGGTCATTCGGTTATTAAAACTCCTCACAGAAAAATTCATCTTAGAAAATTTGTGCATGTCCCTAGAGCTTGAATGAATCTTCTCTCCGTTCATCACATTGCCATTGATAATCATGTGTTTCTCGAATTTCACCCGTTTTTCTTTTTTATCAAGGATCAGGCCACGAAGAAAATTATGTATCTAGGTAGAAGCGTTCGAGGATTTTATCCGTTGATTACGAAGATTAGGAGATCCAATAAGCAAGCATATGGTGTCACCAAATTATCTTCAACTCGGTGGCACGATCGACTAGGGCATGCATCATTTTCTTTAGTAGAAAGAGTGCTTAGGAAAAATAAGCTTCCATATGTTGGGGAGCGTAGTTTTGAAACAATTTGTGATTCTTGTCAAAAGGCCAAGAGCCATCAGTTACCATATCCGATTTCTTCTAGTATTTCTACCAAACCACTACAACTCATATTTTCTGATGTGTGGGGTCCTATACCCTCTTCTGTTGATAGACATACTTATTATGTGAGCTTCATAGGTGATTATAGCAAATATACATGGATCTATCCCTTGAAGAAAAGATCCGATGTATTTCAAGTTTTAAAAAAAATTAAAGCACTCGTTGAAAGAAGATTTGATAGCAAAATCATCGTTGTCCAATCTGATTGGGGAGGGGAGTACGATAAATTAAACTCCTTTTTCCAAACTCTTGGTGTGTCTCATCATGTGTCATGTCCACATGCCTATCAGCAAAATGGGTCTGCTGAACGCAAACACAGACACATTGTAGAAGTCGGTCTCGCCTTGCTTGCGCGAGCATCCATGCCCCTCAAATTTTGGGATGAGGCATTCCTCACGGCAGTGCATCTCATAAACATCTTGCCTAGTCGTTTTATAAATAATGAAACTCCCAGCGAAAGGCTTCGTCACGTCAAACCAGATTATACTTCCCTCCGCATGCACCTTTGGTTGTGCATGATGGCCTAATCTTAGACCTTACAATAATCGAAAGCACATGTTTCGCTCTGAACAATGTGCTTTTATTGGCTATAGTCCCTTACATAAAGGTGTCAAATCTCTTGACATCTCCACTGGCGAGTTTATATTTCCCGTGATGTTGTGTTCGATGAGACCAAATTTCCCTTCTTTTATCTCCACCCTAATGCCAGCGCTCTTCTTCGCAAAGAAATTCTTCTTTTACCACCTCAGTTGACCGGTGCACATCATGAGGAAAATAACTGTGATGATTCAATGCTGACTAACCCCCATAACCCTGCATGTGAGATTTCTGATGGTGCAGGTGAAAATTGCGGAGAAAATGGTGAAGAAAATCTGCCAAACAGGCCTTATTTCATGTGTCTAGACCTAGGGAACTTATCCTCCTCAGGATCGCCCCTGCAGCAGGCGGCCAGAGAATCGTTTGTGGGATCCTCACCATCATAGTGCCATGCCTGCGCGTCGGGATCTGCGCCTGGATCCTCCTCGGTGCCCCCACCAATCCTGGGCCCGCGGACGACACGTGATGCTCTCCCACTCGCAGCGCTCGCCCCATCGAGCCGATCGAGCCACGAGTCGAGCCGCTCGGCTCCTCATCTGCCACGCGTCGGTGGCCGACTGGCCTGACCCGCTGCTACACCAGACGCATCACCAAGTCGCAGTCGGGGGGCCCCTCAGGTGATTTGTCGCGTCCCGCGGCAAGAGATGCATCCCGACAGGCGCCATCATTGCGCCATGATGGGGTGCCAGCGGCTGGACCTAGATCTTCTGCTTCAACCGTGCAGCCGTCCACTGCCATAGAAGATCCCTCGGCCACCCTGATCCATGCAGCCGAATCTGCTTCGGGATCAGATGTGCCAGGGGGAGCGTCAGACCGATCTTCTGCGGCAATACCTGCTGCATCTAATCCTACACCACTTACACAGCTTCAAAAAGGGGTAATTCAGCAAGTTAATTATAAAACTAAATTTGGTTTGTCATGCTCCACAGGTGAACCTAATAATCTGCAAGAAGCACTTGGTGATACACGATGGAGAAAAGCTATGGAGGAAGAACATATGGCTCTTCTGAAAATAAGACATGGCATCTAGTTTCCCCACGGCAAGGTAAAATTTTGATTGATTGCAAGTGGGTTTTCAGAATTAAGAAAAAGTCTGATGGAACTATAGATCGGTATAAGGCTAGACTGGTTGCAAAAGGCTTCAAACAAAGATATGGCATTGACTATGAGGACACATTTCGTCCATTTGTAAAGGTTGCCACTATTCGTCTTGTGTTGTCCATTGTTGTTTCCAGGGGATGGAGTCTTCGACAGCTATATGTGCAGAATGTGTTCCTTCATGGTGTTCTGGAAGAGGAGGTTTATATACATGAAACAACCTCTTGGGTTTGAGAATAAAAACTTGCCTCATCATGTCTATGTTAGCCATAAGCCATGTGTGTGTACGGTCGTGGCGCGTGTGTGCGCGTGTGTGCGGGTGTTTGTGTATGGGCGTGCGTGAGTTCAGTTAGCTGTTAGCGAGTCAGTTAGCTGCAGCCGTCCTTCGCGTTAGAGCACTTCATGCGGGCGGGCGAAGTGTGCGGATCGTGAGCTGAGTGGTGTGTGTGTCGGCAAGGTGGGCAACGTGCGTGCGTGCGCATGTGTCTTTGCCCCGTATAAGAACCCCTATGTACTGCTCGTTGGAGTACTGTGAGTTCAAAGAGAAAGGAGTCGGGCGTTCGAGCGCCCGCGGCGGCGCTCCGTGCGCCGGCCAGCAAAACTTCCCGTGTCTCTACTCCAGTCGTCGTCTCCCACCTCCTGTTCTTGTTCGTGCGAGGGCAGAGGTCCAAGAGAGAGAGGGTGTAGCCTGAGGCTGAAACAACAAATGGTATTCAGAGCCAAGGTCGAGGGGAGGCCGTGGCGTGCGTAGGCGTCCGCGGAGCGCGCAGCGGGCACGGAAACGCGGCACGGCGGCGCACGGAGTTGCAGGTTTCGGCAGCGGCAGCGAGTGGCGCTCGACGGGGCGCAGCGCGGCGGTAGCTGCATCGGCGGTGATGCGCGACAGCGGCCGGCGAGGTGGCTGTGTTGCACGGCATGTGCGGCGGCTCGTGCTGGAAGCACACGGTGGCGTCGGGCAGCAACAACCATGGCGACGAGCTTGTCAGGTCGGGCGCGTGTATGGGCGCGCGCCGGGCGCGCTGGGCACGCCGGGTCCACGGCGGGTCGTGCGTGTGGTGTGCACGGGCGTGTCCGTGCACGAGTGCAGCTTGTGTGCGTTCTGTTGGCAAGATTGGGGGAGCGCGGAGTTGGTCCTAGGCGGGCTCGCACGACCCGGACGTGTGTGTGCATGTCGTGGGAGTGGGCAGAGCGGGCCGGACCAGGCGCTCGGCGTGGACTGGGGCGTAGGGTGCATGCCCTGGCGCACCCCAGGGTATAAGAACCCCCCGTATGCGTTGTAACAGGTGTGGCTCGAGTTCGTGCTTGAGGAAATCGGCCGTAGTTGCGGCCGACAGCGTCAGTGCACCGGGAAAAGAAGCTGCGGCGTGTGTCGCCGGAGATGAAGAAGGGCGTCCCCCGCGTCGACGAGGAGCCGGTGTCCTGTGCGTCAGGATGGGCGGCGCAGTCATGGCTTAGGGGGAAGAATGTTAGCCATAAGCCATGTGTGTGTACGGTCGTGGCGCGTGTGTGCGGGTGCGTGCGTATGGGCGTGCGTGAGTTCAGTTAGCTGTTAGCGAGTCAGTTAGCTGCAGCCGTCCTTCGCGTTAGAGCACTTCATGCGGGCGGGCGAATGTGCGGATCGTGAGCTGAGTGGTGTGTGTGCGTCGGCAAGGTGGGCAACGTGCGTGCGTGCGCATGTGTCTTTGCCCCGTATAAGAACCCATGTGTACTGCTCGTTGGAGTACTGTGAGTTCAAAGAGAAAGGAGTCGGGTGTTCGAGTGCCCGCGAGGGCGCTCCGTGCGCCGGCCGGCAAAACTTCTCGTGTGTCGTGGAATAGTCACGGCAGATGTCCTTGTGAAAGGACTTAGTCGTGGAGCCATCGCAACTAGGAAGCTTAAAGGGGTTAAAACGGGACAAAGGACACGAGGGTTATACTGGTTCGGCCCCTTACGGTGAAGGTAAAAGCCTACTCCAGTTGAGGTGGAATTACTAGGGTTTCGATGACCAGGGAGCGAATCCGCTATGCCTGGCTACCGATTTGATGTTACTTGCCTTAAGCCGCCGGCGGGTCATCCCCTTATATACACGGGTTGACGCCCCGCGGCCTACAGAGTCCCGGCCGGCTTATAAACAGTATCCGGCTCGGTAACTAGTTAATCTTGCCTTACAACACAAGTCATGCCATTACGGCGGTTTATCACTACGGGCCTTAAGTCGCCTATAGGCTTTGGGCCCTTTACTGAACCGCCATCTTCAAGCTTGATATTGGGTTTCATATAATGAATTGCTATAGCGTAACCCGACCCCTCCTGGGCGGGTTACACCAGTAGTTATATCCCCAACATTAGGCCCCAGATTGATTTGAACTGGTTCATGTCAATCTTCAATATTTTAAGAAAAACCTTCTGGCTTCTATCTGTGCAAAAGTTATAACCCGCCATGACGTCATCTTCTGGATTCATGATAACCCGCCATGACATCATCTTCCATTAAATTCATTTTTATTCTGTCATACCTCAATGGATCTTTATCTTAATGACCATCCCGAAAATCGAGGCGTCGGAGTAGCTGGATATCCACGTCTGGCCTCCTCGTTTCTCGCGCCCTCTCTGTCAGTCTTTCCTTATAAATAAGCACGACCTTTGGGTCTTTCTTCATTCTCCCCCTTCCTGTCGTCTTCTTCCTCTCGCGACTCCGCTGCTGCTCAAGCTCCGCCGCCGCCGCCGCCGCAGCAGAGCACCTCATCTTCGTCGATCTTGGCCGCTACATCAACCTGAATCGACAAGAGAACGGCGGCGATCCTCCGCAATAGATCTACAGCCGTAAGTCTTCACCTTCCCGCACTTCAGATCTGCATTTAGGGTTTACAAGTTCTTCCGTGTTCTTCATGGTTCAACACAGTTTCTTCGTAGCTCCTCCACCGCGGCTTTATTTGATTCAAAAGTAGTATGGAACTCATGCGGTAGTTGCTTTGCATCCATTTTCAATAGTAGCAGATCCCTTTTGCTCGTGAAAAGACCTTATTAGAGCTCACGAACTCATCTGTACTAGTTTTTAGGTCTAGAATATTTTCTTTTCTGAACCACCGTTTGATCCAAAATAGCAACTGCAACCTGTGAAACCTGTTTGTGCGATACTTAGGCAAAAAACTGTATCCGTTAGCCATGGCGACTCTTATCGCCGGCTTAAAGAGGCAATGCTTAATGAATAATCCTGACGCCCATGGTAGATTTAAATAATTTAATTGCTACTGTTTCCCATGGCGGCTTAAACAATCTGACACAATTAGCCATATATCATTAGGCCCCTTCGTAAGCCGCCATCTTGAATATGAATTGAAATATTTTCTCCGGCTTAAATTTGAACCAGAAATTTTTATTTTGTCATAGGCTTCCATCCTTCATAATGCCGCCCAAAGCTCCCAAAGCACCCATCACATGCAACTGGGTTAAATCCACCGTCACTGATATCATCTTAGACGGTTTTGTGAAGACTGGTCATCTGCCGAAGAAAGAGATCTTGTCTTATCGTGCTCCTGACCCGTCAGAAGAAAAACCTCAACCCAAGGATGGGGAAGTTGTCATTTTTACTGATCACATGAGCCGGGGCTTTGCTCCACCCGGCTCAAAAAATTTCAGAGACGTCTTGCACTTTTTTGACCTGCGGCCTCAAGACATCGGACCCAATTCTGTGTCTAATATCTGAATTTCCAAGTATTCTGTGAGGTGTACCTTGGAGAAGAACCCAGCATACTACTCTTTAGAGAGTTATTTTATCTGAACCGTCAAAACAAATGTGCCCACGGGCCTAGCTTGGAGCTTGGCGGAATCTCAATCCAGCGACGTAGAGATTGTCTCTTCCCTTATGCCGAGCCGCTGAGTCACCCTAAAGATTGGAACCAGACGTGGTTCTACTGTCAAGACACTTCTCCGGCTAATGAGAACTCTTTGCCCGGCTTTCGCGCCCTGCGCCTGGAGTCAACTCATCCCTTACCAGATAAATTATCTTCGGCTGAACGTCAGACACTTGCCCCCAAGCTCTTCTGGGGAACGGCCTAAATGGCATTGACTTGGTCCGGGTTTGGATTGCCTGGCGGGTGATTCCTTTGAGCCGCCGCCCGAGCTTGATGTGCGATTACACAGGGCAGAAAAATGATCCTCTACGGCATAGTCCTGACGACTTACCTGAGGATGTCGTTGATGACATGACCAAATCTCTTCTGAACGAGAGCCTGGCAGATTGCGGGAAAGCGGGCTTAAGTCCTTTCTGCAAGGCTAACCCGGCTCCAGCGGTAAACCATTAACTTGAGCATCTTACTTTCCACTTCGATAATTTCATCTTTGCTCAAAAACTCTTGCTATATTTTACAGGCTGGTGATAAATTCTGAAAGGTCAAGTATGACCATGAGGCTGCAAAGAAGGCCAGAAAGGCCAAGAAAGCCGCCAGGAAAGCCGCTGCCCGTAAGAAGGGAAACAAACCTAGCGCCTTGGATATGTTTCATCTGGAAGATACCTCCGAGTCAGAGGTAACTCTTGACTCTTTGGGCTCCTTCTTTAACCGTCTTATTGATACTGATTATCAGCAGGAGGATACGGGAGCAAGTCATGCAGTAACTGAAGAGGTAACTATAATTTCCTCCGACACCGAGCCTTTGTCGAGACAGAAAGTCCGAAGGGTAACCCGGAAAGTAAGATTTTCACATCATTTAGCTTATCAAGATCCTCAATTTCTTTTGAAGCGACAGATTCACGAGAGTCGGAGGCAGACCCGGACCAATAAAGATGCGGACCTTTCCTCCGGCTTACCCGATGTAACCAGAAAACGCCGGACTGAGGTTATCTCTGATTTATACTCTTTGTATCCTTTGGTGGGTTTCACTCGTCAACCACTCAATTCTTCTGACTCAAACTATCAGGGAACTTCACCTTCCTCCGGCGAATCAATGCAGTCCAGCATGCCGGCTTTCAAAACCGCTCCAGGGTAATGATAATCTGTTTATCTTGTGCTTATCTTACTCATGTTTTTGTACTAACCCTTTAATTTTCAGTGTACAAGTAAAGCCCAGCAAGAGGATGAAGAGAAGTAAGCCGGCCGAAGAGCCAGTCTTTGCTGAACCGGAGCTCAGAGCGGCTGCTCCTGATACTTCCGCCCATGAGCCGCCGCCTGAACCAGCCCATGACACTCCAACTCTCACCACTAATCCGCTCGTCGAACAAGCCATGGAAGGTTCTGAAAATCCGGAGAACCCTAGCCCGGCCAAGGCGGATGACCCGGACGTCGAAATCATCCGGACTGACTTCGTTGAACCGGGGAGACCCACCGCGCTGGCCAAGTGCTCCGCCAAAGAAGAACTTCTGGAATGTTGCAAAACCCGGCTGGATGTCACTGATTATGCTCATCTGAGTATTGGAGAAATCATCTCTGGTTATGTAAACCAAGTGCACAACAGCCGGGATCTGGAAGTTGATATGGTGAAACAAATACACCAAAAATCTGAGGTATAACTCTTGTTGCTTGTTCCTTAGTTATCCTTACTAGGCCAGCCCCCAAGTCTATTACTTATGATGAAATATGTTATGGACTTGTCACCAGCTTAATAATCACTGTAAGAAAACCGGCTTATCCTGTAGCACCCAAGGGCCGGCTTAGACAGCATATTTGAACCGGTCTTCACCGTATTTTAACCAAGTACTTGAACAACAATATGCATTAGCCTCCAAGTGCCAAGTATCTTTGCTTGCAAAATGCTTGGGACTTTACTTCCATGAACCGCCACTGTAATTAGAGCTCTTTAGCATACATTAGCCCCCAAGTGCTAAGTATCTTTGCTTGCAAAGTGCTTGGGACTTAATGTTGCATTATGATAATCCTAACTGTAACCCGGAATTTATACAGGCCGCTATTAAGCAATTTGAATCGGAGATCTCCGACTTGAAGAATCGCCTGAAAACTCAAGAAAGTGAAACCCAAAAGGCGAATTCCAAGTTTGAAGTCAGTATATCCGCACAAGAGAAATTGAAAAAGAAGTTTGAAGCAGAAAGAAAGGCCTGGGCGGATGAAAAGACCGCTTTACTCAACCGGGCTGAACAAGCAGAGGCCACTCTTGCAGAAACAACCGCCTAGCTATCCTGCTTAAAACGCCATATATCTCAGATGGTCTCAGCAATCTTTGGTAAGTTATTCTGTAAGTGTTAGCTAGCTTGAATCTTTTTCCACAAACATCTCAATTGTCCTCAGCTCACCTGACCTTGTAATGCAGGCTCCAGGAGTGCCAATCTCAACCAGAACATGCTGACAAAACTGAAGGCCATTTATACCCTGGTGGAACAACTCTACACCGGGTCACAACGTGCCTTAGCCATCGTGGCTCTGTCAAATGAAGTTCCCACTCATCTGGCGGATGTGCTAAGGCAGCTTGCCGTGCTACCTCAACGATTCCAGGAATTGAGACGAGCTTCTGCGAGAGCCGGAGCCATAGCTGCTTTAAGCCGGGCCAAGGCGTGGCTACCGGAGCTAGACCCGGCCGACATCGCCCTTGGGTATCCCAGTTTGAAGGAGGACGGCACCCCATTTGACCAGAAGGATTTCGCCGCTTGCGTGAAGGACGTACGTCCTGTGGCCACTCTGATCGGTAATGATACGGATCTTACCAAATACCAACCGGGTTATGACGCCGATAATCAGAGAATTCCAACACCACATTATGAGGCAATCAGTCTGATCCCTCCCCCTCATAAGCATACTTTCGCCCCTGAAGTTGATCCGGCCGGGTTAATTGATGATGAACCTGAATTTGAAGCCTTGAGTGGCATTGACTGGAAATCATCAACTTTCCAGGACAAGGAAACAGCCGGAGGAGTGGAAAGGGATGAACAGGAAGCGTGAGCCCAACAACACCTTTGATCTTTCAGGCGGCTCATATTTATGTCTTGATAAAAAACAATGCTTCACTATTTGGACTCGGGGAGTCATGTAATAGAGTAGGAAAACACTTATTTTTGTCGTGCCATCGCACACTTGTGTGGCGCTCAACATTGTTTAAGCCGCCATCTTATATTCCCCTGTTTTATGCTGATCCTCTTCTTTCCTTATGTTTAAAGGGCTGCATTTAACTGTCCTGCATAGAGAACAAATTACAAGTCCCTTGGCGGCTTACCGCATAGAGGGTCATATATTTTACATATAACCCGGAGTATGAATTAAAATCATAAAAAGCCGGTTCCCAATTATATCTTTGAGACAACCATAACAGCATACCTGTGACCCTTCGATTATACTTCCGGTTTATGTGACCCGAACAATGAGGGTGAGAACCCAACTCTGTAATACGATGTTTATTATATGCGATCATCTTTATTGATCAAGGTTAAGCCGGTGGAATAGGAACCACCCTTGAGCACTTTAGACATGATCAAAAAGAACTTCAAATAAAATCCAAAAAATTGTTTGCAAAAAACGACTTCAAAAATTTTGGAGGCTTCTGATTCGAATACGACCAGAAAACCGTCCCAAAGGGGTTAAGCTAAGATTCAAATACGATCATATAGCCCCCAGTGGCTTTGGCGTTGCCGATCAAGATGGTACTGACAGCTATGTTCTCTTTGGTTCGAATACGACCTATGTTTGAGGAAGCCCCCAAATGACCTTGAGAGTTGTTTAACGACGCTGATTCAAATACGATCCACGTCGGTTCTCAAAGGGGGTTGAGCTATGGTTCAAATATGACCAAGAAACTCCCCAATGAGCTCAGCAGTGTGCCGATCAAAAGGGTATCGACAGCTATGTTCTCTTTGGTTCGAATACGACCTATGTTTGAATAGGAAGCCCCCTAGTGATCATAATTTTTAGCGGCTCGATTCGAATACGATCGTAATCCGGATCAGCCCCCAAGTGATCATGTGATATCATAATGAAAATAACAATGACACCTTTACCTTTGAGGGGAAAAAGGACAGAGGTCCTGCTTTATTATTTATCATAATATATACATTGTCACGGAATTATGTACATTATGAGAGCCGGTGGCTCAAGGGTAAAAAGGCCGAAGCTGAGCTATATTCCACGGTCGGCGGGTCTCCTCCTCCGACTTACGTGAATCTTTGTGTTCTCGAACATCGATGAGGTAGTATGACCCGTTGTGCAAGTTCTTGCTGACCACAAAGGGCCCTTCCCAAGGTGGGGATAACTTGTGTGCATCTGTTTGATCCTGGATGAGCCGGAGCACCAAGTCACCTTCCTGAAAGGTTCTGGACTTAACCTGGCGGCTGTGATAGCGGCGCAGGTCTTGTTGGTAAATCGCCGAGCGAGCTGCTGCTATGTCATGTTGTTCATCCAACAAGTCAAGAGCATCCTGACGCGCTTGTTCATTGTTCGTCTCAACATAAGCCGCCACACGAGGCGAGTCATGACGGATGTCGCTAGGGAGAACCGCCTCGGCTCCGTAAACCATGAAGAAAGGCATATAACCCGTAGACCTATTAGGAGTAGTATTGATGCTCCATATACAGAGGGTAACTCCTCCACCCAACAACCCGGCGTCCGCTGCAAAGGGACCAAAAGTCGGGGCTTGATGCCTTTCAAGATTTCCTGATTGACTCTCTCAGCTTGACCACTGGATTGGGGGTGAGCCACTGATGAAACATCAAGTCGAATATGCTCTCGTTGAAAAAATTCTTCCATGGCGCCTTTAGACAGATTGGTACCATTCTCAGTTATAGTGTTGTGTCGAAAACCAAAGCGAAATATCACCTTTTTCATGAACTACACCAGAGGAAGAAGAATGCAAGGAGATCTGATTATAGAAACAACTGACTAACTCAAAGTTCAAATGCAAAAGAATTATGATTTCCAAATCAGGGGGTCAGAAGCAACGCTCTGATCAAGGATGGATAAGTTGAGTAGGCTTAGGGGTACAATCGATGGCAATTTGATAGGTCGAGATCCAGCTCACGTTTAAAATGACGTCTGAGCCGGAAGGATGAATTCTAGGATATGATTGAGGATTGCGAGCATTCGCAACAAATTGAATCAACGGACTCAAAATGATAATGACAAGAGATGCCAATAAGATTACAAGACTTATGGGATTAACCATAATGCAAGCAAACAAGAATTTCAAGAGCAATAGGCTCCTGAGGATTTTCGGAGGATTGAATAGTATTTCAAAGACTTTTGTGAAACACCTGAACAACTCGGGATGAGCGGATACTCGGAAGTGCGAGAAATTATTCTTAGGGGTATTCAGGTGGCAAAAACTGTATAGCAGTAAGCTCAAAGGATTCTTGGAACAACGGAGAGCGGTTCAGGGCATCTTGTCTTAACAAGATCAACTTGGAATAGAATTAAGAACGACGGTTGTAAGTATTTATCCATAGGGATAGATCAGTGGTAGGGAATTGCAAAAGCAACGAGCACAAAGTCTCGGAAGAGTATCGGGGAGTAACATCGAAATCTTCTGGTGCAGTAGGCGATCATCTGTGATAAGGGGCTCTCCGGGAGACGAAGTTACGAGAACCTAGAGTCAGATTTAGTAAAATCATTTAACCCAAATAGAAGAGAGATCAGAGTCCCAGAGTAAGGATCGAGGAGTAAAAGATCCTAATACCACCCAATGGCGACGTGGGCCCGTAAGCCACACAGCCATGTTAGTAAAAGTTTTTCAATGACTAGACTCGACTTCGGCCAAGGAGTTGGAAAGGGGGATTCCTACAGGCAGTTGGCTCTGATACCAACTTGTGACGCCCCCGATTCGACCGTACACTAATCATGCACGCAAATGTGTACGATCAAGATCAGGGACTCACGGGAAGATATCACAACACAACTCTACAACATAAATACGTCATACAAGCAGCATAATACAAGCCAGTGGCCTCGAGGGCTCGAATACAAGTGCTCGATCATAGACGAGTCAGCGGAAGCAACAATATCTGAGTACAGACATAAGTTAAACAAGTTTACCTTAAGAAGGCTAGCACAAAAGTAGCAACGATTGAAAAGGCAAGGCCTCCTGCCTGGGACCTCCTAACTACTCCTCGAAGCCGAACTCCATGCAGAATCATCCTCGGGATCTCTAGCTCCTGGACTCCAGCACCTGGTTGCGACAACCAGGTATAGAAAGGGGAAAAGAGGGAGAAAAGCAACCGTGAGTACTCATGCAAAGTACTCGCAAGCAAGGAGCTACACTACATATGCATGGGTATATGTGTAAAGGGCCATATCAGTGGACTGAACTGCAGAATGCCAGAATAAGAGGGGGATAGCTAATCCTGTCGAAGACTACGCTTCTGGCCACCTCCATCTTGCAGCATGTGGGAGAGAGTAGATGGTAAGTTCACCAAGTAGCATCGTATAGCATAATCCTACCCGGCGATCCCCTCCTCGTCGCCCTGTTAGAGAGCGATCACCGGGTTGTATCTGGCACTTGGAAGGGTGTATTTTATTAAGTATCCGGTTCTAGTTGTCATAAGTTCAAGGTACAACTCCGGGTCGTCCTTTTACCGAGGGACACGGCTATTCGAATAGATAAACTTCCCTGCAGGGGTGCACCACATAACCCAACACGCTCGATCCCATTTGGCCGGACACACTTTTCTGGGTCATGCCCGGCCTCGGAAGATCAACACGTCGCAGCCCCACCTAGGCTCAACAGAGAGGTCAGCACGCCGGTCTAAACCCTATGCGCGCAGGGGTCTGGGCCCATCGCCCATTGCACACCTGCACGTTGCGTACGCGGCGGGAAGCAGACCTAGCCCCCTTAATACAAGCGCGAGCTTACGGTCCAATGCGGCGCGCGCCACTCAGTCGCTGGCGTCAAAAAGAGCTTCGGCTGATACCACGACGTCGAGTGCCCGTAACTGTTCCCGCGTAGCAGGTTCGTGCGTATAGACCAAATGGCCAGACTCAGATCAAATACCAAGATCTCGTTAAGCATGTTAAGTATCCGCGAACGCCGACCAGGGCCAGGCCCACCTCTCTCCTAGGTGGTCTCAACCTGCCCTGTCGCTCCGCCATAAAGTAACAATCGGGGGCCATCAGGAACCCAGGCCCACCTCTACCGGGATGGAGCCACCTGTCCTTTCAGCCCCCTCACCAGAATCACTTGCGGGTACTCAACGAGCCGACCCGACTTTAGTCACCACATGTGTCATGTATATAAAGTATATAGTATATACCCGTGATCACCTCCCGAAGTGATCACGGCCCAGTAGTATAGCATGGCAGACGGACAAGAGTGTAGGGCCACTGATGGAACACTAGCATCCTATACTAAGCAGTAGGATAGCAGGTAAGGGTAACAACTGTAGCAACAATGACAGGCTATGCATCAGTATAGGATTAACCGAAAGCAGTAACATGCTACACTACTCTAATGCAAGCAGTATAGAGAAGGAATAGGCGATATCTGGTGATCAAGGGGGGGGCTTGCCTGGTTGTTCTGGCAAGTAGGAGGGGTCGTCTTCAATGTAGTCGAACACACGAACATCGGCAGCGGTCTCGGAGTCTACCGGAAAGAAGTAACGGAGGGGAACACAATAAATAACAGAGCAATCACATGTAACACAAAGCAAGACGTGGCGATACGTTGTGCTAGGGGTGACCTAACGTAGGGATTGGTGATACCGGCGAAAGGGGCAACATCCGGGAAAGTATCCCCGGTGTTTCGCGTTTTCGGACAGATGAACCGGAGGGGGAAAGTTGCGAGTTCGATATGTTAGGGATGTGTGGCGGACGAACGGGCTGCGTATCCGGATTCGTCTCGTCGTTCTAAGCAACTTTCATGTAGAAAGTATTTTCATCCGAGTTACGGATTATTTTATATTAATTTTTAAAGATTTAAATCATTTTTAGGATTTATTTAATTAATTTAATCAACATTATCCAGAATAGTAAAAGATGACGTCAATCATGCTGACGTCAGCAGTCAACTGTCCAGGTGACTGGGTCAACTACGTGTGGGTCCTGCATGTCATACACTAGACTAACTAATCATGATTAATTAGTTTAATTAGTTGTTTAGTTTAATTAATAAAAAATAATTAAGTTAATTAATTAATTATTTTTATTATTATTTATTATTATATTTTTTAATTTTTTTTTGGTGCAGGCTGTGGACCCCAGCTGGAGCGTGCAGGCGCTAGCCCGAACGGGGCAAGCCCGTTATGGTGCGGTTGCGGGCGACGGTCGCCCAAGCGCGGCAGGGCCCCGGGCGGCGGTGGGCTCGGCGCGACTAGAGTGCGGCCGGGCGAGCGGGCACATGACCCAGGCGCGGCATGAGGGAGGAGATCGCGGCCCCGAGGCGGAAACGAGCGTGGGGCGCGTGAAGGCGCCCGCGCTGGCGCGGCCAGGGAGCGTCGAGGGGCTCTAGGGGGTGTGCGCGTGCGTGGTCTGGCGGTGAGCGCACGCACGGTGCGAGCGTAGCCATGGGCTGTTCCGGCGATGGCAAGGAGAGGGGAAGAGAAGCAGAGGCCGGGGCCTCACCGCGAGGTGTAGGGGACTGGCAGTGGGGGTCGAGGGAGAGCACGGGGACGACTATCCGGCGAGGCGGTGAGGGGCTCCGGTGGCGAGGTCCTTGGGCGATGGGCGACGTGGTCGGGAGTGACGCCTCCAGATCTGGGAAACGGGCGGTGAGGGTTGGTGGAGTCGGCGAGGAGGAGCCGAGGATGGAGCAGCGACGGCGTGGGCGATGGGGTTCCCCGGGCGGCGGCGGCGCGGTCGAACGCCACCCTGATCCAGATGGGATCGAGAGAAGGTGTGGGAGAGGGGGAGGCGATGTGGGGAGAGTGGGGGTTGATGGGGTTAGGGTTACAGGACCAGGGGCGTTAAGGGGAGTGGGGGGTTGGGCCGGCCTGGTGGGGGGTGGCCGACTGGGTTGGGATGGGCCGAGGCCCATGGGAGCTGGGGATCTATCCTTTTGATTTTTTTTCTTTTATCTTTCAATTTCTTTTCTGTTTATTTCATCTTTCAAATTATTTTAGTTTTGTAAAACATATAGTTAGTTCCTAAATTAGTAATAGTAATTATACCACTGCCACAATTAATTTGGCACCTAAATATAATAGTTTGTAATTGTTTATCATTTTAAAAGCATTTAAATATTTGTTTTTGCTACTGTTTTACTCATTTTAGAGTATTGAGACATTTTATAAAAGTGTGGTTTCTCTGTCATAATTACCTATGCATTATTTGGCTCTCCCCAAACATTTTAGTTTTACTGTTTGCCTATATTTTAAATTTGAATTTGAATCGTTTTGAACTCACGCGAGTTTATCAACAGTAACCGGGGTGACGTGGCATCTTTAACAAAGGTTTACTGTAGCCTAATTATCCGGGCGTTACATGAACTGCCGTGGCTGCATCACACTTACTAACTGGCTCTGCCTCAACCCACTTTGTGAACTTGTCAACCGCCACCAAGAGGTGGGTCTTCTTATCCTTGGACCTTTTGAAAGGCCCAACCATATCAAGCCCCCAGACTGCAAACGGCCAAGTGATTGGAATCATCCTCAACTCTTGAGCCGGCACGTGAGCACGTCTTGAGAACTTCTGACAACCGTCACATTTACTGACTAAGTCCTCTGCATCAGCATGAGCCGTCAGCCAATAAAAACCGTGACGAAAAGCTTTGGCCACAAGGGATTTTGAGCCGGCATGATGGCCACAATCCCCCTCGTGAATCTCTCGTAAAATTTCTTGCCATTCCTCATGGGAAACACAACGTTGAAAAGCCCCAGTGACACTGCGATGATGCAACTCGCCATTGGCAATTATCATTGACTTAGACCGCCGGGTTATTTGTTTGACCAAAATTTCATCCTCAGGCAATTCTCCCCGGGTCATGTAAGCCAAGTATGGCACTGTCCAATCTGGGATAACATGAAGAGCTGCCACCAACTGTGCTTCAGGGTCCGGAACAGCCAAGTCTTCCTCTATAGGTAACTTGACAGAAGGGTTATGCAGAATATCCAAGAAAGTATTAGGCGGCACCGGCTTTCGCTGAGAGCCCAGCCGGATTAAGGCATCAGCCGCCTCGTTCTTTCTGCGGTCAATGTGCTCTACTTGGTAACCCTGAAAATGTCCGGCAATGGCATCAACTCCACGGCGATAAGCCGCCATGAGGGGGTCCTTGGAATCCCACTTTCCTGATACTTGTTGGGCCACCAAACCTGAGTCGCCAAAGCACCTTACCCGGCTTAAGCTCATCTCCTTAGCCATCCGAAGACCATGGAGCAAGGCCTCGTACTCAGCTGCATTGTTAGTACAGGGAAACATCAACCGTAGTACATAACAAAATTTGTCACCTCGAGGGGAAGCTAACACGACTCCAGTCCCCGAGCCCTCCAATTGCCTGGACCCGTCGAAGTGAATAGTCCAGTATGTGTTATCCGGTTTCTCTTCAGGCATCTGCAGCTCTGTCCAATCGTTGATGAAATCTACCAATGCTTGTGATTTGATAGCCGTGTGTGGCACATATTTTAGACCATGAGGCCCAAGTTCAATGGCCCACTTAGCGACTCTTCCTGTGGCTTCTCTGTTTTGGATGATATCTCCTAAAGGAGCAGAACTAACCACAGTGATAGGGTGGCCCTGGAAATATTGCTTAAGCTTCCGGCTTGCCATGAATACCCCATAAACAAGCTTCTGCCAATGTGGATACCGTTGCTTGCACTCAATAAGTACTTCGCTGACGTAGTAAACTGGCCGCTGAACCGGATGTTCCTTACCCGCCTCCTTGCGCTCCACCACGATGGCCACACTGATGGCTCGTGTGTTAGCGGCTACATACAATAATAAGGGCTCCTTATCAACAGGAGCAGTAAGAACTGGCGGTTCAGCTAACTGTCTTTTCAAATCCTCAAAGGCGGTGTTGGCAGCATCACTCCAGACAAAGTCATCTGTTTTCTTCATCATATGATACAGCGGTATGGCCTTTTCACCCAACCGGCTTATAAATCGACTTAAAGCAGTGATCCGACCCGCCAGATGCGGGACGTCATTTATACACACTGGCTTAGCCAGAGAGGTGATTGCCTTGATCTTCTCCGGGTTAGCTTCAATGCCTCTATGAGAAACCAGAAAACCCAAGAGCTTGCCTGCAGCAACACCAAAAACACACTTGGCCGGGTTAAGCATCATCTTGTAGACCCGGAGATTACCAAAGGTCTCCCTCAGATCGTCTATCAAGGTCTCCTTCTTTCTGGATTTTACCACAATATCATCCACATAGGCATGAACGTTGCACCCAATCTGATTATGAAGACAATTCTGTACGCACCGCTGGTAAGTCGCCTGGGCGCTCTTGAGCCCAAAAGGCATAGACACATAACAGAAGGCTCCAAAAGGGGTAATGAACACCATCTTCTCTTGGTCCTTAACTGCCATTTTGATCTGATGGTAACCAGAGTAAGCATCCAAAAAACTCAAACGCTCACAACCCGCCGTAGCATCAATAATTTGATCAATACGAGGGAGAGCAAACGGATCAGCCGGACAAGCCTTGTTTAAATCCGTATAATCCACACACATGCGCCAGGTGCCGTTCTTTTTGAGCACGAGCACCGGGTTAGCTAGCCATTCTGGATGAAAGACTTCAATGATGAACCCGGCCGCCAAGAGCCGGGCTACCTCCTCACCAATGGCTTTCCGCCTCTCCTCGTTAAACCGCCGGAGAAATTGCTTGATTGGCTTAAATTTTGGATCAATATTAAGAGTGTGCTTAGCGAGTTCTCTCGGTACACCCGGCATGTCAGAAGGTTTCCATGCAAAGATGTCCCGGTTCTCACGGATGAACTCGATGAGCGCGCTTTCCTATTTAGAATCCAGATTGGCACTGATGCTGAACTGCTTAGATGAGTCGCCTGGAACAAAGTCAATAAGCTTAGTCTCATCGGCCGACTTAAATTTCATTACCGGCTCATGCTCCGTGGTCGGCTTTTTCAAAGACGTCATATCTGCCGGGTCAACATTATCCTTGTAAAACTTTAATTCCTCTGTCGCACAAACAGATTCAGCGTAAGCAGCGTCACCTTCCTCGCACTCCAAAGCTATCTTTCGGCTGCCATGAACCGTAATGGTCCCATTGTGACCCGGCATCTTGAGCTGCAAATATACGTAACACGGCCGTGCCATGAACTTGGCGTAAGCCGGCCGCCCAAATAAAGCATGGTACAGGCTTCTGATTTTGACCACCTCAAAAGTCAGTTTTTCCGCCCTGTAGTTGTACTCATCTCCAAAGGCTACTTCCAGCTCGATCTTACCAACTGGATACGCCGACTTACCGGGCACCACACCATGGAAAACAGTATTGGACTGGTTGAGGCTTTTATCAGTTAATCCCATACGACGGAAGGTCTCATAATAGAGGATGTTGATGCTACTACCTCCGTCCATGAGTACCTTAGTGAATTTATACCCATCAACCTGAGGAGCCACCACCAAGGCCAGGTGACCCGGATTATCAACCCGGGGAGGGTGATCTTCCCTACTCCATACAATCGGTTGCTCAGACCATCGCAAGTAACGTGGAACTGCCAGCTCAACAGCGTTCACAGCCCTCTTATGAAGCTTCTGGTCTCGCTTGCACAAACTGGTAGTAAACACATGATACTGTCCACTGTTGAGCTGCTTTAGATGGGTCTAGTATCCCCCCTGCTGCTGCTGCTGATTACCCTGGCCAGATTGCTGGTTAAAACCACCTTGATTACCTTGAGAATTCTGAAAATTGGAATTTGAACCGCCGCCCGGGCCATGAAAGCCGCCGCCACCTGAGCCGCCGCCCTGCCCATTGTTACCGTTGAACATGTTGGAATTCTTGAAAGCTTTCATGATCGCGCAGTCTTTCCATAGATGAGTGGCCGGCTTCTCCCTAGAGCCGTGCCTTGGACAGGGCTCATTTAACAATTGCTCAAGCGTCGGGCCTGACCCGCCAGACCGGGGAGGCGGTCTCCCCTTACGTCGGTGATTGTTACCCTGCGCGTTGGTGTTGGCCACAAACTCCATACCATCATCAGCCATACGCTTATTACCTCCTTGATTCGCCGGGTTATGCTGAGGGCCCTTGCCGTTGCCATTCTTCTTTCCCTTCCCTGTCTTTTCATCATCAGACGCAGGATCCTTGGTACTATCAGAGTCGGCGTACTTGACCAGAGCCGCCCAAGCTTCATCTTCAGGGGCGCAAAACGACAATTTTGCTCCAACATTAAGACCGCAGAGCCGGCATCCATCTTATCAGACGAGTGTATTATTTCCTTGACCCGGCGTACCCAATGGGTTGTAGACTCGCCTTCTTGCTGCTTGCAGTTAGTCAAATCCACAATTGACATAGATTGCCTACATGTATCTTTGAAGTTTTGGATGAACCGGGCTTTCAGCTCTGCCCATGTCCCGATGGAATTAGGTGGCAGTCCCTTCAACCAAGTGCGGGCAGTCCCATCCAACATCATGGTGAAGTATTTGGCCATCACCGCTTCACTGACCTCCAGCAACTCCATAGCCCTCTCGTAGCTTTCAATCCATGCTCCGGGCTATAAATCAGCCGTGTAATTAGGTACCTTCCTAGGTCCTTTGAAATCTTTGGGCAGACGTTCGTTACGGAGAGCCGGCACCAGACAAGGGACACCTCCGGTCCTCGTAGCTATGCCTGCCTCGATAGAAGCTGTTGGGTGAACCGGAAAAGGCTGGTAAGCTGTCAGCTGAGCCGCCTGCTCAGCCTCTTGACGTGCTCTGTCTTGATCTACCGCGTGAAAGGCTCCATTATGCGCCGGGCCATGGCCAGCTGGCAAGTCACGGCACCGGACGTTGCTTGAGCCGGCCGCTGAAACCATGTGTCTGCTATAACTTGGGCTCCGGCTTGGACGAGGGGTTGAATGAATCCTGTCCCGGCTATATGAATATGCCTCCTGTTGTGCCAAAGCCGTCTGAAGAAGTTCTCTGACCCTGCGGGTTTCGACCGCCGTTGGAGAACCACCCTCGACTGGGAGAGCCGCCAGTCGCGCGGCTGTAGCGATCATGTTTTCCAATGGATTAGAATAATGACCCGGTGGTATTGGCTCGTATTGAGGTGGGGCAGTATTCACACGGGGAGGCCCCATCACTTGCGGCTGAACCAGCGTTCCAGCCCCGGGTGCCGTGATTTCTGGCGGGTTACTAGGCCCTGCACCGGGCGTGTTGAAGAGGTTTCGAGGATCGTAAACCGGAGGGAGCCGAGATTGAGCCTTCTGATGCCTCCTTCTCATGACCTCATTGGATGCGTTCTGATCCATCGTGAGCCGGAAAGACTGCGCCTGAATCAGCTGAGTCTGGGCGTCCAGAGCCGCCCGTTCTGCAGCCATCCTGATTCCTTCCGCTGCCAGATCTTCCTTGGCTCGTGCTATATCCAGCTTTAACTGTGCCACCTCTGCATCGTGTTGAGCTTGATCCGCTGGGACGACCGTGGCGGTTAACAGGGCAGTCATCTTATCCGTGAGATCCATCAGCACCTGAGCCGGCGAGTGCACAGGGCCTCCTGCCCCAGCAGCGGAGTTTTGAACAGGTTGCGTGCCGGCCATGAAGATTCCAACCCGGCTTGGCGGCTCAAAAGGGTCCGGAATACTGTCGCCATCGGAACAACCCCCGAGCCTGCCGTCTCAAAGTTGATACAACGAGTCCGTCTCACCTGTGGATGATTCACCATCAGAGCAGATGGCCATCTCATCGCTAGATCTAGATCCTTCAGAGAGTCCTCCGTGGATGCATCCCACGAAAGCACGCTTCAAGGCAGGCAGAGTCCGGGCGGGTCTCGCACGCTGAGCCGTCTCGATGAGGTCGGTGCAGATGTCCGGCTCAGGGCCCGGCTCGCCGATCTTGCCAATGAAAACGTGGATTCCGCCGAAGGGGACCCGGTACCCGTACTTGATTGAACCGGCGTCGGGGCCCCAGCCTGCGTCGTCGATGTAGAGCTTGCCGCGACAACTCTTGGTCATCCGGCCCACAGCGTATCCCTTGAGCCCTTCGAAGCTGCCCTTCAAGAACTCAAATCCACCGTGCGCTGGCCCCACGGTGGGCGCCAACTGTCGTGGAATAGTCACGGCAGATGTCCTTGTAAAAGGACTTAGTCATGGAGCCATCGCAACTAGGAAGCTTGAAGGGGTTAAAACGGGACAAAGGACACGAGGGTTATACTGGTTCGGCCCCTTACGGTGAAGGTAAAAGCCTACTCCAGTTGAGGTGGAATTACTAGGGTTTCGATGACCAGGGAGCGAATCTGCTATGCCTGGCTACCGATTTGATGTTACTTGCCTTAAGCCGCCGGCGGGTCATCCCCTTATATACACGGGTTGACGCCCCGCGGCCTACAGAGTCCCGGCCGGCTTATAACAGTATCCGGCTCGGTAACTAGTTAATCTTGCCTTACAACACAAGTCATGCCATTACGGCGGTTTATCACTACGGGCCTCAAGTCGCCTACAGGCTTTGGGCCCTTTACTGAACCGCCATCTTCAAGCTTGATATTGGGTTTCATATAATGAATTGCTATAGCGTAACCCGGCCCCTCCTGGGCGGGTTACACCAGTAGTTATATCCCAAACACCGTGTCTCCACTCCAGTCGTCGTCTCCCACCTCCTGTTCTTGTTCGTGCGAGGGCAGAGGTCCAAGAGAGAGAGGGTGTAGGCTGAGGCTGCAACAACAGTCTGCAAACTTGATAAAGCCATTCTGGTCTGGAGCAAGCTCCTAGAGCATGGTACTCATGACTCAGTCATAAGTTGCAATCACTTGGTTTTGTTCCTTCCAAGTCTGATACGTCACTGTTTATTTACAACAAGTGAAATACGTCAATATTTGTGCTTATTTACGTTGATGATATTATTGTTACTAGTTCATCTGATGATGCAGTAGCAGGACTGTTAAAAGATCTAAGTTCTGAGTTTGCTCTTAAGGATCTAAGAGACTTGCATTTCTTCCTAGGCATTGAAGTAAAAAGACATGGAGATACACTTCATCTGTCTCAGGAAAAATATGCAGCTGATCTGGTTAGAAGAGCTGGCTTGCAAGGATGTAAACCATCACCAACTCCATTATCCATCTCAGAAAAACTATCTCTTACAGAAGGAGACCTCTTGAATCAAGAGGACCGCACCAACTACAGAAGTTTGGTAGGTGCTCTTCAGTACTTGATTCTCACAAGGCCAGATATATCCTTTGTTGTTAACAAAGTATGTTAGTTTCTTCATGCTCCTACAACTGTGCACTGGACAGCTGCTAAGCGTATAGTTAGATATGTAAAGCATACTTTGGGCATTGGTCTTACTTTCAGTAAGTCTTCATCTACTCTTGTCAGTGTCTTTTCTGATTCTGACTGGGCAGGATGTTTAGATGATAGACGTTACATTGGTGGATTTGCTATATTTTTTTGACCCAATTTGATATCTTGGTGTGCAAAGAAGCAGGCCACAGTTTCCAGGTCAAGTACAGAAGCTGAGTACAAGGCATTGGCAAATGCAATAGCAGAATAATCTAGGTGCGGTCCATGTTCAAAGAACTAGGTATAAAACGCACTCAGCCCCGTTGTTTGTGGTGTGATAATCTTGGTGCTACTTATTTATCTGCCAACCTAGTTTTTCATGCACGGACAAAACACATTGAGATAGATTTCCGCTTCGTTAGAGAACAAGTTGCTAATAAGCAGTTGCAAATTCGGTTTATACACTCCAGAGATCAAGTTGCAGATGGTTTCACCAAGGCATTACCTACAAGAAGTTTTGAGGAGTTCAAGCGTAATCTCAACTTGACCAAATTGTGATTAAGGGAGGCTGTTAAACTCATATATGCATACGTGATTGTATCAGGAACGTGTACTCATAATATCTTGAGATAGAGTTAGGTTGAGTAGGTTGTTAGTATCTAGTCTATTTTCCTTCAACCGCATGATCTATGTCTATCCTTTCTTTCCTTGTACTCCAAGCTTGTATGCCTTACCAGGGATTCGACCCCTGCTATATAACACGGAACCTTCTCTACCAGGAGAGGTACGACGTTACTGCCTATCGCACAGTGTGAAACAAAAAATGATGGTGGTGATTTGCTTGCTTCCAGCAGAAGTGGACCCATTTATCAAAAAAGGCTTTCGCCCCGCTTTATATATAAAGCATCGACCAACAGTGCCCGATACAACCGCACACACCCATCACAAACGCACACACACCCAAGGCAGGATACATAGGCGCTGAGCGCAGCAACACACTCCCTAGCACTACAAGAGCTGCCGAGGGCTTCATCCGTGAACACCACCACGAAGAAGTGAAGCCGCATATTACGAACCGTGGCCTTCAAGGCGGCGCCTTCAGAAAGGATACAGCACCGGAGCGCCGCCACCGCCTGATCCGAGGATCAGAGTTTCCCCTGAAGCAACCCGACGGGCAATGATAGCCGCGACGACGCTTTCAAGAAGGGAGCGAACTTCGCCGTCGCCAGTCCGTCCGAAGATAGAGTAGGTTTTCACCATGGCCAACACTCACCGCCACCGAACACCACACCCCGGCTACCACGCCGCCCACACGGCCGTGGCAACCGGGCAGCACCGAGGCACGAGCTCTGCCCATGAGCACCGCGCCACCACCACCAGGGCCGCCGCCCTGGAATCCAAGACCTTGACACCAAGTCCCTCGAGCCCCCCCCCCCCCCCGCTACCCCAACCGCAGAGACGGGCGGAAAGGATCCGCCTTCCGCACCCCTGGCCGGTCCCAGCGCCGAGAACCAATAGGCCAGCCACTACAAGCCTCCATCAAGCCGTCCTGCTACACTGGCCACGAGACAAGCGCAGTCCTGCTGCCGGGCGCGAGACGAGCGTAGTCCTGCTGCCGGGCGCGAGACGGGTCGGTCCTGCTGCCGGGCGCGAGACCAGCTCGGTCCTACGGCACCAGGTGCGAGACGGTCGATGGACCGCAGCCGGGAGAAGGCCAGCCCTCCGGCGAGAGAAGCGAACGGACGCCGAGGAGAGGGGTCGAAGGCCGACACAGGCAGCCTACAGATGAGCCGACGCCAGAACAATCTGGCCGCCGCCGCAATCAACCTGCCACCACCACATCACCAGCGCCTCCACGCCCTTGTCAGAACCACCCGAAGCCCCGCCACCCCGCACCGAAGCAGCGCGGACCCCGACCGCAACACCACCACCTCCACAGGGTCGCCGGCCACCCCCGCCACCGGTGACCATCACATCCACCGGATCTGGGCCGGGATGCCCAGATCCGCCGTCAGCACGACCGAGACCACCAGACCCCACGAGCCGCAGGGGGGAGGGGAGGAGGAGCCGTCGGCGGGCCACAAGGGCGCGGGGCGGAGCGCCGGAGCAGGAGCCGGCCGGGACCCGACGCCGTGGGCAGGAGGGAGGCGGCCCGCGACGCCATCCATCCGCGCGCAGGGGAGAACCGCCCCGCCGCCACCTCGGCCATGCGGCCCTTCGCCGGCGGCGGCGAGGGAGGGGGAGGCGGGGTGGAGGGCCAGAGGAGGAGGCGCTAGAGTTGCCTCCCAACGGCGCTCGCGGGAGCGCCTCCAGAGGGAGAGAGAGGGGGGGGGGGGGTTGTTTGAGTGGACCCATTTCAGTGAAATCTTGCGCTGTGTGTAACTTGTACAGGAACAGGATGGAGTTCACGAAGAGTTAAGTGGAATCTGTCATAACGGAACCTCTAAAGAGTTCACGAAGCTAGCTAGTCGGTGTGTGTAGCGTGTCATGATCTGGTTAGGCTCTGCTCTTATTCGTCTGGCATGTTAATTGTACAACATTTACAACCTTGTACTTGATAACATGTGCCACGGAGGCTGCCATACTGTTAGCGTAAACTGAGAAGACTGGGATGCTTTATATACAAACAATATGGTAATCTTGATTCTACATTTCATTTGTTGCTAATAAATAGTTTAATTCATGGAAATAAACCTCCTTATGCATAGGGGTTTCTTTTTTCTCTTTGACCCGCAAGTTCTGTGTGCTGTCTGTTACACACAATGGAGAACATATCGGGTGAACCCAACACCAATGTTGAAAACACATGCTATGAGTTCTTGAAAATTCTGAAAACAATTTACTACATAGGCATAGCACGTTCACATAATTTCAGTTACAAATTCAACACACATCTTAAGAAACGGAAATAACAAATTCAACAATTGTAGTGTTAGCTGGCCCAATTCATAGCCAAATATGAATTAGCTACTATTCATAACATGATCTTTCATTTTTATTTTTTAACCTGTGACTTCATATTGTAACTAGAATTTTTGTGACGTGATAGATGTTTATTATTTCAATCTACTCATTTCAGTTTTTTTTAAAATTATCATATTTTTTAGTACAGGGTGCACCGGTTGCACAGGAATTTTGGCTGAAAGCATACAACTTTTAGTTTATAATATATATATATATTAGGACCTGGCCTTTTTCTTACCGAGGAACCAATTTATTTTGTTGTAGTATGAAAAAAATCATATATATGCCCCTTTAGCAATATGTAAGTCCCCTCAAAATTGATTTTGGGCAGTCAATTTTTTGGCCATTGATTTCTGCTTTGAGATTCGTGCTCCTTTTTTTCCTGGTTTGTTATATTAGTTGTTTTAGACTGCCTTTTTAGTGACCATAGATTTGGGTAAGTCAATTCCTTAACTGGTAGAAGCCCATTACCTATGTGACCCAACCCTCTCCCTTTGTTCTTTTCTGTTTTACCTTTTTCATTATTAGTCGGTTTTTCTTCTTCTTTTGGCGGTGTTTTGGCCGTTGGGTGAGTGTAAATGTATGCTAAAAGTGCAATATTATACAATTACTCCCCTTATATGATTACTCTTTGCATACTACAAAAAGTGCAATATTATACAATTACTCCCCTTATATGATTACTCTTTGCATACTACAAAAAGTGCAATTTTAGTGCAAAGTTGTGTGCAAGTTTTTGTTTTTCATTTTATTTCTTCTTAAAGGGTAATACTAGTGCCGCTTTCATTGTTCCTTATAAAATTACATTGTTTGATTTGGTTTTAGTTGTTATTTTTATTTAAGGGTAATATGTATACACTAATTGATTCCTTCTTAGGAAACTTTTTCTTGTGACAATTTCACCATTATATGATTATTCTTGTACTTTAAAAATGCATAAATTTTTTATATAGTGTATGCAAATTTATTTATTTTGACTATTTATTGTGGAGCAAAAGCCCCATAGTCCTTTATTCCAAACTCAAACAAACCAGGGTACAAAAAGTTACAAAAGGAACTATGTACAAGCTTACCTACACTAACTATACATGGCTAAGGAAGGCTATCAATCCAAGCTAATAATTTTGGCCTGTTACAGTCCTTAACTCTATGAGCAAGAAGAGAGATGTCATGAATAAACATACATCTCCAGAACTAAAAGAAGGCCTAGTCAGCCGAAAGTCTTTACATTTCTGACTAACCAAATACACCATCCGCAGTGAACAAGACCTCAAAGAATGTGTGCAAATTTTTACATTATTTGTTTTATGTGTTTTCTTTTCTTTTCTTCTTAAATTTAAAGGGTAATACCAATATGCCAGGAATTCATTCTTCCTTGGAAAACCTCATTATTTTTATTTTATTTTATTTTATTTCTTCTTAAAGGGTAATACTAATGCCGCTAATTCTTTCTTTCTTATTAAACTTCATCATTTTCATTTTGTTTTAGTTTTTCTTTTTCTTTTTCTTGTTTAATGGTAATACCAATGCCACGAATTCATTCCTTTTAGGAAACATTTTTTGCAAAAAAAATCACTATTATATGCTTATTCTTGCATATATTATAAAAAAGGTGCAATGCATGTGTGAATTGTGTGTACCTTTTGACATTATTTTGTTTTAATATTTCCCAATCTATTTCTTCTTATAAGGTAATACCAATGCCACTAATCCATTCATTCTTAGAAAACTCCGTTAATTTGTAGGCATATAGTTTTCAAAGGGAAGGGACACAACTAAATTATAACGCCACCTAAACCCGACGTATGAGATATGTTAAGTACTAGTTTTCTAAAGGGGAACACACGAACAATTGTTCTCAGGGTTAGATGGTCTCGCAAAAACAAAGATGTTCATGCATGGATCCTAAGAATAATTTCATCGATGTTCTTTCATGTAACGGAGAGACTGTTGCGTTTTATTCCAGCAATATTTTCCCACATCCAAGCGATCTTACAGGTAGACAGTACCCATCCTACCATCCTGCTCTGTGTTGTGCAGGTCAGGTGTACAAGAATGCATGCCTTCATCCACTATGAATTTATCGACGGTCAGAACAGCCAGGCCACCGACGGAGGCGATCTTATTTGGTATGGTTGTCGCCGGTAGAGGCCAACGGTCAGCAGGGCCATGCAATAACGAGCGGGCGACATCGACCCGACACGTACGCATGTGTGCTCATTGTACAGTACAAGTGCATGCATGCAAGGTTGGCGCTGGTCCAGGCCAACCGACGAGGCGAGTCACTAGAAGGAACACAACTAAATTCACTACCACTCAATTAGCTGGTTGTTAGAAGGAAAAAAGTGACTTACCAAATTCTAAATTCGGTCACCTTACCCCTAGTCGGTCCCTAACATGCTTCTCCCTTATCAGTTTCAGATATACTAGAAGGAAAAGCGCGCTTTGCCACGCCGTTTTCTATTTGTGTTGTTTTGCACAAACAAAACCACAAAGAATTATTACCATATATCATATAAATATACGGTGTTACAAACATCTCAGCTATTGCTTTGCACAGGAAGGAGAATATGTGGATTAGTTATATATTAAAAACAATATATAAATAAAATCTCAAACATATTGGGTCATGAATTCCATATACAAATTTCATGATTTTGTACAAAATTATAATCACGGAAGGTGCTTTCAAATACTAATCAAATGGTGTCAAAATTGTACTAAGATAATCCAAGTATTTGAGTAGTAACGAAGCTGCTACCATAGGATTTCTGACAACAATTCCAAAAGAGTATTTCTCTCTTCACTGAAACAAAATCCAGATCGAGTAAATTAAACATGTTTGGTGCTCACAAAAGATTGACCAGGTAATCTTCTCAAGCTAATCAAAATGCTTTGAATGGCCCCGAAATACAAACAAAGTGCTTTAGTTGCACATTCTTGGATAAATTTGCCTTCCAGAGTATATATGAGATGATGGTCAGGAGCTTGCATGTGCTTTCATGGCACATTCTCGGACAAAGCGGCAATGTATGCCTGGCAGCGGTAGTCACAAAGATAAGATGTGAATTACTAAACCATACATTAGCATCAAAGGGGTGCATCGATCTGCATGTACCGTGTCCAAAAGAAAAACGATGTCCTTGCTATTCTGCATTAGCTTCTTCCAAAAATACTCAAATGGCAGCAAGCTTTACTGAAGGAGTAACAAATTAAAATTAATTTCTTCAACAATGTGTCTTCTCGTGATCTCAGACCGTATGCTTTCCTCTCTAAAAAAAAAGACCGTATGCGTTCCTGAAGGAAAAATGGATAAATTAATTCAAATGATAGGAGAGAAGGGCCTCATTACCTGAACCAGTTATTGCATGGCTCACAGGGTCTGACAACAACATCTGCTCTGCATGATAAAGGAATGGCAAGAACAAAGAGATCCAACTTGGAGTGAACCTCCGACTTTGTCACTGGTATTGATAACATGGCCTGCAGCTAGCGAAATTTACAAAAAAAAATAAACAAACACTTACATGATTAAATCCAAGTACAAACAGTACATGCAAATTATACCAAATGCATGCATGCAGAGAATGCAAAGGAACCGGCACAAGCCGGATGAGTTCAACTGCAGATCTTCAGCGAAAAACGGCACTGAAAGAAGATTACCTGAATTTCCTTCTGCTACATAGTTGCTGATTGAGAGTAACTGATTAAACAGTCACGGAGTTGGAGGCAACAGCTATTGCTCCAGCTTATTGACCATCCACTGGCTTGCTTGACATATAGATGGTGTTGTCCACTTGTCCACCCAGATTCCTTACATGTATCATATGAGATTGGGGAAGGAGGGGCGGTGGGGAAACCCGGAGAGGAACTGGGGGAGTGTCTGGCTGGCTCTCCACCACTCTCGGGAGAACAGCCATCAAGTGGAGCTTAGATCCCGTGGCGGCAATGCGTTGCCAATGGACTCAAGCCGCGTGGTAGCATGGTAGATTGAGAGTGAGGAAATAGAACTCGGAGGTTTGGTGAAGACAATGATAGTTCACCTAGTTCAAGTTTATGGCACAACTCTAAGTCTAGTTGGAGGGGCCAAGATTTAACTCAGAATACAATGTATCCACCCTAGTATCGTTGAGATATTGTCAACTCTAGCTGCACCCAATCACTCACCACAAATCTTCAACTTAGATCTCCAAGGCCTTCACAGACTTTTTCTCAATCATTCCACAATTACTCTTGACTACTTCGAACATATGCTGAGATCAGCTTGATCAAACTCTTCCGTGATGCTCAACTAAATTTAGCATTTTAGGCTTTGGGTCCCTCGCTAGGATTCTCTCAAATCATTGGGAGGAAAATAGAATGCTCAAACAACCTCTGTCTTAGTTCGCACGGAGCATTCAGCCCTCTACGGTTGAAGTGAGTGGCTATTTATAGCTGGTGGGGCAAGCCCGAGGGCTGATATGACCGTTGGACGCACACTCGCAAAAGTCAACACAAGATGTGGCTAACAGTCGTATTTCGAATCAGCTCTCTCCCACGTGGTATGTCTTGCCACACAAGAAAACCAAATGTATTGCAAAGCAAATGCGCAAAGGAGTACCAAAAAATATCATCTTGTACTCCGAAGCCCAAAGTACACAATAGAAGACTTAAATACACCTTTGTTTTGACCCCCTCCCCCACCCTTCGATAGTACAGTTTGCCCTATGGACTCAAATAGAAGCAAAATAAACTAGTAAAAAAAGTCTACGCTTCTGCTTCTCTTTACATGAATATCTTCAATTGTTTCAACATGCATCTCATATTCTTCAATGTCATCACAACATTTTTAGGTGTCATAACTCTCTTAAACCAAATCCTATTAACAAACGCATTAATCTCATAACTATTTTGTCAATATGATCATCCAAAACCCTCATGGGGCACTAGTCACTAGATGCACTTACAAATCTTAAAAGTAATCTATCAGAGTGACAATAAAGTGGAAAAGTTTTGTATTGCGTTGTTGCCACTAGGGATAAAAAGTTGATTGCGTAGTTTCCCTTTGAGCGTATGGTGAAGAGAATATATCACTTATTTCATGTCATCATACTTAATGCAGTACTCTATTTTACTTAATACTTTAAGATGCATGTTGGATAGCATTCATAGGTGGAGTATTTTTTGAGGAAAATTGGGAACTCTATTGATTAGTGAATAGTTTTACAATCCATAGCCAAAAGACTCTGGAGATTCTAAGGTGCATCATGTAACTACAGATTGGTACGATGCTCCGAGCACGAAAATTTGGCTAGAAAATCCGCAACACTATTCCGAGTCTAACTAGTTTCATGACGAACATCTCCTGCTCTTCAACGTGTACGGCCTTCAGAGTTAGCCAAGTCTTGATTTATCATGCCCCTGATCCTTCAATAGTTTTATCAGATTTGAGCAATATGTTTGTGGAACAAAAGGCCCTGCATCATATGTATGTTCCATCAGCACTCTTTCCATTGCAACAAATGATTCAGCGTTAAGAGGATCATCACATCATTACATATATTTGAAGGAAATATGCCCTAGAGGCAATAATAAAGTTGTTATTTTATATTTCCTTATATCATGATAAATGTTTATTATTCATGCTAGAATTGTATTAACCGGAAACTTGATACATGTGTGGATACATAGACAAAACAAAGTGTCCCTAGTATGCCTCTACTTGACTAGCTCGTTAATCAAAGATGGTTAAGTTTCCTGACCATAGACATGTGTTGTCATTTGATGAATGGGATCACATCATTAGGAGAATGATGTGATGGACAAGACCCATCCGTTAGCTTAGCATAATGATCGTTAAGTTTTATTGCTACTGGTTTCTTCATGACTTATACATATTCCTCTGACTATGAGATTATGCAACTCCCGAATACCGGAGGAATACCTTGTGCTATCAAACGTCACAACGTAATTGGGTGATTATAAAGATGCTCTACAGGTGTCTTCGAAGGTGTTTGTTGGGTTGGCATAGATCGAGATAGGATTTGTCACTCCGAGTATCGGAGAGGTATCTCTGGGCCCTCTCGGTAGTGCACATCACTATAAGCCTTGCAAGCAATGTGACTAATGAGTTAGTTGCGGGATGATGCATTACGGAATGAGTAAAGAGACTTGCCGTTAACGAGATTGAACTAGGTATGAGGATAGCGACGATTGAATCTCGGGCAAGTAACATACCGATGACAAAGGGAATGACGTATGTTGTTATTGCAGTTTGACCGATAAAGATCTTTATAGAATATGTAGGAACCAATATGAGCATCCAGGTTCCGTTGTTGGTTATTGATCAGAGATGTGTCTCGGTCATGTCTACATAGTTCTCGAACCCGTAGGGTCCGCACGCTTAACGTTCAATGACGATTTGTATTATGAGTTATGTGTTTTGGTGACTGAAGATTGTTCGGAGTCCCGGATGAGATCACGGACATGACGAGGAGTCTCGAAATGGTCAAGAGGTAAAAATTGATATATTGGACGATAGTATTTGGACACCGGAATGGTTTCGGAACGTTTCGGATATTTATCAGGGTACCGAGGGGTTACCGGAACCCCCCGAGGAAGTAATGGGCCTTCATGGGCCATAGGGGAGAAAGAGAGGGGAGCCCGCAGGGTGCCCCCCCCTAAGGGAGTCCAAATTGGACAAGGGGGAGGGGGCGCGGCCCCCTTTCCTCTTTCCCTCTCCCTCTCCCTCTCCTTCCCTCTTTCCCCTCCATGAGAAAGGAAAAAAAGGGGGGCGAATCCTACTAGGAGTGGAGTCCTAGTATGACCCCCCCCCCTTGGTGCGCCCCTTGGTGGCCGGCCTCCTCCTCCCCTCCTTTATATACGGGGGCAAGGGGGCACCCCAAAGCACAACCGTTATTCTCTTAGCCGTGTGCGGTGCCCCCTCCATAGTTTACTCCTTCGGTCATAGGGTCGTAGTGCTTAGGCGAAGCCCTACGCGGATCACATCACCATCACTGTCACCATGCCGTCATGCTGACGAAACTCTCCCTCGACCCTCTGCTGGATCAAGAGTTTGAGGGACGTCATCGAGCTGAACGTGTGCTGAACTCGGAGGTGTCGTACGTTCGGTACTAGATCGGTTGGATCGTGAAGACGTTCGACTACATCAACCGCGTTAACCTAACGCTTCCGCTTTCGGTCTACGAGGGTACGTGGACACACTCTCCCCCTCTCGTTGCTATGCATCTCCTAGATAGATTTTGCGTGATCGTAGGAATTTTTTTGAAATTGCATGCTACGTTCCCCAACAATATTTGCATGCTACAAGCACCAAGTCGCCCGCTGAGTCTCGAACAATCACCTCTACACCTACATCTTGGGTGGAGTACTATTAGCTATAGATGCAGTTGGATAACGGTTTATAGATGTTCGAACGTGATGCTTGTATGTAGTTATACTATGTATAGTCATAATCATAGAACTACAATATAATTGATGCGCAACTAGAATTTATTCATCACACCATGTTGTCTTTTGGAGAGAAACCACTAGCGAACCTATGGATCCCAGTTCATTTTTCTTCCTATTTCTTCCAACCTCGATCTTTCTTGCTTTTACTTTTCCTTTACAATTACACACTTGTGTTTAATCCTTGTAACTGGCAAGGCTAGTGAGTCTGACAATCTCGCTAGTCTTGTTGGGGGCCAAGGTAGTTTTATATTTGTATGTGTAGGTACTTATCACTGGGTGCTTAGTAAACTCCTACTTATTCGATACCATAAGGTCATTCACTTTGAGGGAAAAAAATTCTTACTACAAATCCTTGCACTTGAGGGCCCAACACCTTTCTAGTTGAGAGGGAGCAGAAGTACAAACATCCTTGTGAGGCCTCGAGAAGGGCGCCAATAGCTAGCCTTGCAAACGATATAGACTTATAGTCGATGTTGACAGTAACAAGCCACATATCGTTGGCACTGCCAACGACAGGGTGCTATTGAATCTTCCGATCTCATGATTAAATTATTAAAATAAGGACCATGATAAATCCTGAACGTTCAGATTTTAAGCATGGCAACCCGAACGTTTTTCGTAGCAACTTTAGTTGACTCGAGGTGGCAAGTTTCGTTGACAAACATGGCAATTTTCTGCGTCAATTAAAGTTGTCATGAAAACGATCAGGTTGCCATGCTTAAAATTTGAACGTTCGGGATTTATCATTTCCATAAATAATATGTAAAAAAATGTCCCAAAGGGCTTTCATAAGATTTTGAAGGATTTTTTTCCCTAGGTGGGCAGGCTGTTTGGTTAGTAGAATTATAATCCTTCGGATCCTAAGGATTGATTTACACTTTATATTGGTGGAGTGTTTTTCAATCAATAATTCCTTTATTTTTTGTGTGACATCAAGTACTATTTGGTTCAATTTAAAAAATGAAAACATTGTTGCGTATTTCTTGCATTGTGCTCCGCCTTTTATTAGTCATCTTGTATTAGCCCGAGAGTTACTGTCGGGATGAACGAGATGTTCTTGAAGCCCTATACTGCCGGAGAGGTAAACAAGGCTCTTTTCTCAATTGGCGATCTAAAAGCACCAGGTACAGATGGTTTTCATGCTATTTTTTAAAAAAATGTTGGCATATTTTAGGGGATGTGTTAACTGATGAAGTTCTTAATGCAATCAACAATAAAACCATTCCAGAGGGTTGGAACGATATTGTGATCGTGTTGATTCCTAAAGTGGATACACCAGAAAGAATATCACAATATAGGCCCATAAGTATATGCAATGTATTATACAAAGTAATATAAAAATGATTGCTTTTTGTCTGAAGAGTTGCCTTTATGAAGTCATCTCCCCTATCTAGAGTGCGTTTGTACTAGGGCGCCTTATCACTGATAATATTTTGTTGGCCTATTGAAAGGATCGATATAGTTGACTAGAGGGGGGGTGAATAGGCAACTAACAATTTTTAGCTTTTCTTTACCAAATTAAACTTCGCATCAAAGTAGGTTGTCTATATATGTAACTAGGTGAGCAACCTATAAGATGCAACAACAACAAGCACATAACCAAGCAAAGAATACGACACAATATGAGCATGCACAAGTAAAGGTGAGAGATAACCAAAAGCGGAGCCGGTGGAGACGAGGATGTGTTACCGAGGTTCCTTCCCTTTGAGGGGAAGTACATCTCCGTTGGAGCGGTGTGGAGGCACAATGCTCCCCAAGAAGCCACTAGGGCCACCGTATTCTCCTCACGCCCTCACACAATACGAGATGTCGTGATTCCACTATTGGTGCCCTTGAAGGCGGCAACCGAACCTTTACAAACAAGGTTGGGGCTATCTCCACAACTCAATTGGAGGCTCCCAACGATACCACAGAGCTTCACCACAATGGAATATGGCTCCGAGGTGACCTCAACCGTCTAGGGTGCTCAAACACCCAAGGGTAACAAGAACCGCAAGGGATTAGTGGGGGAATCAAATTTCTCTTGGTGGAAGTGTAGATTCGGGCCTTCTCAACCAATCCCTAAAGAATCAACAAGTTTGATTGGCTAGGGAGAGAGATCGGGAAAAAATGAGCTTTGGAGCAACAATGGAGCTTGGGGGAAAAGAGGTAGGTCAACTTGGAAAAGAAGACATCCTTTTATAGGGGGGGGGGACAATCCAACTGTTACCCCCCATTCAGCCCGCACAGAGCGGTACTGCCGCTGGGGGCAGCGGTACTACTGCTGGGTGTCGTGGTACTACCGCTCCCCCACGCGATACTACCGTGTAGACAGAGGGAGACCAGAGGCGGAGCGAGGACCGGACCCAGGGCGGTACTAGGAGCGGTGGTAGGCGCGGTACTACCGCTTGCGAGCGGTACTACCGCCTCTACTACCGCTGCCAGTGCCGCAAAAGCCAACACAAGAGGAGACACTCTCGAGTCGAGGCGGTAGTAGCACAGCACAACAGCGGCACTACGGCTGAGAGCCCCAGGCGGTACTACCACTGGGGAGTGGTACGACCGCCTGTGGCTCTTGAGCGGTACTTCCGCTGGGGTCTGTGGTACTACCGCTGGGACCATAGATCACACAGGAAGCAACGAAAGAATCTCCATCGAAGCGGGAAGGCTCAGTGGGTGCAAAGGAGATGCGTACGTGTTGATTCCACCCTAGCCTTTCCAATGCGGACCCCCTCTTGATAGTACGGTGACTCCTACGAAACAAGTCCACCAAAACTGAAACGAAAGAGCTACACCGTCTTCGCTTAAAGCTCCGAGGAGAAGGAAACGTCTCGTGCCAAAGAATGAATCTCTGAAATACTCAACGCACACGATTAGTCCGCAAAAGCATTGTCATCAATCACCAAAACTACCTAGAGAGAGACATGCCTTAACAATCTCCCCCTTTTTGGTGGATTGATGACAACACGGGATTTGCACAAAGGTTAGACATGAAATAAACGAATCCCAAAACTACAAAATATAGACAGGGCTCCCCCTGAATGTGTGCACCTAATTAGAGGTGCCTTTGGAATGCAAGGCACACACATTAGGATCAACACTCCCCCTATATTTTATAGTCTGACAGCATTAGCAACAAATAATGGTACATATATAGCTCAGATACAGTAGAGTAGGTGTGAGCAAAGTATATAACAGGATAAGCATGCAACTCACATACTACCAAGGTACTCGACAAACAAAGATAATAAAAGGATAAGGTAGCATCTGTCTCACACCATATGATAAGGTACTAGGTCTCACAAGCACAAACCAAACCAAAGCAAAGACGACAAAGGAGTTTGCGAGAAAGAAAGGCAAGGCAAACAAGCCACACAAACACACGCTCGCAACTCGACAACGACAAATCCCTAAACTCTCTCCCCCTTTGGCATCGAAACACCTAAAAGGAAAAGAGCGTTGCTACGGCTCCAGGTGATAGCAAACTAAGGATCTCCATCATCACATCCCAGCAGGATCGTCTGCACCGCCGTCATCAGTAGGAAACTGCTCAATGTCTGAATCGGTCCTTGGGCAGTGCTGCTGAACCCACTCCTCCTCATCAGTGATCTTGCCCTCAGATCCGCTGGCAACGGTCGCACCCAACTAACGCATGAGCTCCTTGTGGCAGCTCCTGGCCTTCTTCTCAGAAACATGAGCCATGTACTGTCCATGAGACTCCATGCAGAAGAGTTTCTTCATTTTGCGCTTGAGCTTCTTTTCCCATGAGGGCTCCGCTCCAGAGGGCTCATAGTCATCGTCATCATCAGCATCAGCCTCTGTCTCCATGTCAGCAGCTCCAGATGGAATCCCAAACCTCATAGCCGAGGTGCCCCAGTTCTCCACTGTAGTAAATTTATCAGAGCTTATTATGCAAAGGTTTCAACATTTTATCACATTCTGACTTTTCTAGGGAATTTTTGCAACATCGGTAAACTTTCTGTTTTCAAACAGCAACATGTAGACTTGTAAAATAGGCATAGTAAAGGCTATCAATGCCACTTTTATTGAAATAAAAGATACAAACATTTTTCTAAATAACAGCAAGCAAATCCTAACAAAATAAATTGACGGTCCAAGCAAAACACATATCATGTGGTGAATAAAAATATAGCTCCAAGTAAAGTTACCGATGAACGAAGACGAAAGAGGGGATACCTTCCGGGGCATCCCCAAGCTTAGGCTATTGGTTGCCCTTGAATACTGCCTTGGGGTGCCTTAGGCATCCCCAAGCTTAGGCTCTTGCCACTCCTTATTCCATAGTCCATCGAATCTTTACCCAAAACTTGAAAACTTCACAACACAAAACTTAACAAAAAACTCGTAAGCTCCGTTAGTATAAGAAAATAAATCACCACTTTTGGTACTGTTGTGAACTCATTCTAAATTCATATTGGTGTAATATATACTGTATTACAACTTCTCTATGGTTCGTACCCTCCGATACTACTCATAGATTCATCAAAATAAGCAAACAACACATAGAAAACAAAATCTGTCAAAAACAGAACAGTCTGTAGTAATCTGTTTCAAACGTATACTTATGGAAATCCAAAAATTATGAAATAAATTTGTGGACCTGAGGAATTTGTCTATTAATCATCTGCAAAAAGAATCAACCTAAAAGCACTTTCCAGTAAAAAATGGCAGCACATCTCGAGAGCGCTAAAGTTTCTGTTTTTTACAGCATGATCATAAAGACTTCACCCAAGTCTTACCAAAGGTTCTACTTGGCACAAACACTAATTAAAACATAAAACCACATCTAACCAGAGGCTAGATAGATTATTTATTGGTAAACAGGAGCAAAAATCAAGGAACAAAAATAAAATTGGGTTGCCTCCCAACAAGCGCTAACGTTTAACGCCCCTAGCTAGGCATGATGATTTCAATGATGCTCACATAGAGAGGAGACTTGATATTATTGCAATATGTAGAAGCATATGATCCTCTCTCATAATAATTTTCAGTAGCATCATGAATGAATTAAACCATACAACCAGCACATAAAGCATTTTGTTCATGATCTACAAGCATAGAAATTTTATTACTCTCCACAAAAGCAAATTTGTTCTCATGAATAGTAGTGGGAGCAAACTCAACAAAATCTATCATGTGAAGCATAATCCAATTGAAAATTAAAATCATGATGACAAGTTTCATGGTTATCATTATTCTTTATAGCATACGTGTCATCACAATAATCATCATAGATAGGAGGCATGCTTTCATCATAATAAATTTGCTCATCAAAACTTGGGGGACTAAACATATCATCTTCATCAAACATAGCATCCCCAAGCTTGTGGCTTTGCATGTCATTAGCATCATGGGTATTCAAAGAATTCATACTAACAACATTGCAATCATGCTCATCATTCACATATTTAGTGCCAAACATTCTAATGCATTCTTCCTCTAGCAATTGAGCACAATTATCGGAATCCTTATTTTCACGGAAGACATTAAAAAGTTGAAGCATATGAGGTACCCTCAATTCCATTTTTTTTGTAGTTTTCTTTTATAAACTAAACTAGTGATAAAACAAGAAACTAAAAGATTCGATTGCAAGATCTAAAGATATACCTTCAAGCACTCACCTCCCTGGTAACGGCGCCAGAAAAGAGCTTGATGTCTACTACGCAACCTCCTCCTTGTAGATGTTGTTGGGCCTCCAAGTGCAGAGGTTTGTAGGACAGTAGCAAATTTCCCTCAAGTGGATGACCTAAGGTTTATCAATCCGTGGGAGGTGTAGGATGAAGATGGTCTCTCTCAAACAACCCTGCAACCAAATAACAAAGAGTCTCTTGTGTCCCCAACACACCCAATACAATGGTAAATCGTATAGGTGCACTAGTTCGGCGAAGAGATGGTGATACAAGTGCAATATGGATGGTAGATATAGGTTTTTGTAATCTGAAAATATAAAAACAGCAAGGTAGCAAGTGGTAAAAGTGAGCGTAAACGGTATTGCAATGCTAGGAAACAAGGCCTAGGGTTCATACTTTCACTAGTGCAAGTTCTCTCAACAATAATAACATAGTTGGATCATATAACTATCCCTCAACATGCAACAAAGAGTCACTCCAAAGTCACTAATAGCGGAGAACAAGCGAAGAGATTATTGTAGGGTACGAGACCACCTCAAAGTTATCCTTTTTGATCGATCTATTCAAGAGTCCGTAGTAAAATAACACGAAGCTATTCTTTCCGTTCAATCTATCATAGAGTTTGTACTAGAATAACACCTTAAGACACAAATCAACCAAAACCCTAATGTCACCTCAAGTATCCGTGGGTATGATTATACGATATGCATCACACAATCTCATATTCATCTATTCAAACCAACACAAAGAACTTCAAAGAGTGCCCCAAAGTTTCTACCGGAGAGTCAAGACGAAAACGTGTGCCAACCCCTATGCATAAGTTCACAAGGTCACGGAACCCGCAAGTTGATCACCAAAACATACATCAAGTAGATCACGTGATATCCCATTGTCACCACAGATAAGCACATGCAAGACATACATCAAGTGTTCTCAAATCCTTAAAGACTCAATCCGATAAGATAACTTCAAAGGGAAAACTCAATCCATTACAAGAGAGTTGAGGGGGAGAAACATCATAAGATCCAACTATAATAGCAAAGCTCGCGATACATCAAGATCGTGCCAAATCAAGAACACGAGAGAGAGAGAGAGAGAGAGAGAGAGAGAGAGATCAAACACATAGCTACTGGTACATATCCTCAGCCCTGAGGGTGAACTACTCCCTCCTCGTCATGGAGAGCGCCGGGATGATGAAGATGGACACCGGAGAGGGATCCCCCCCTCCAGCAGGGTACCGGAACGGGTCTAGATTGGTTTTTGGTGGCTACAGAAGCATGCGGCGGCGGAACTCCTGATCTACCCGATGTTTTTACGGTATATGGATATATATATAGGCGAAAGAAGTCGGTCAGGGGAGCCACGAGGGGCCCACGAGGGTGGGGGGCATGCCGAGGGGGTAGGGCGCGCCTCCTTGCCTCGTGGCTTCCTCGAAGCTTCCCTGACGTCTACTCCAAGTCTCCTGGATTGCTTCCGTTCCAAAAATAACTCTCCCGAAGGTTTCATTCTGTTTGGACTCCGTTTGATATTCCTTTTCTTCGAAACACTGAAATAGGCAAGAAAACAACAATTTGGGCTGGGCCTCTGGTTAATAGGTTAGTCCCAAAAATAATATAGAAGTGTTTAGTAAAGCCCATAAACATCCAAAACAGATAATATAATAGCATGAATACTTCATAAATTATAGATACGTTGGAGATGTATCAGTCCACGAGAAAAGAGTGAACCATATCCAAGTTCCCTATGCGAGGAAAGAGGGTCTCTCTGAAGATGCGATGAAGTATGTCCAGAAAGGCAGGCAGCTCATAGGTCTCCTTCTGAGTCTCAGGGTTAATCTTGAAAGTATAGTATGGCCAGAGAGATTGCTTGTGAGTGGAAGTTGCATTGCGGTGAGGGCGAAAGCCAACTAGGTTCTCAAGTCCGTGATCTTCAACTCCAAGTAACTCCATGAAAGCCTTCCACATGACAGAAAGCAGCTTGCCATTTGTCATCCAAGTCAGAATTCTTTCTTCATCTGTTCCAAGATGGACCGTGGCATAAAAATGAGCCACCAAATCAGCATCAAAGTCCTTGTTGAACTGCATGATCCTGAGAATGTTCAGCTGAGAACACATCTGAAGAGCTTCGCTACAGTAGGCAGGATCCTTCTCCATATAGTCAGTGGCAATGGTGCGAACATCAACATAGAGATTCTTCTTCACTTTGATTACATCAAAGTAAATGGCCCACTAAAAGCGGTTCCAGAAAGGACGGTTGACCAAAGTGGGTTCTTGATCTTCCGTATATGGGTTCTGCCGGCGCTTTTCCCAGAACTCCTTTGCAGTCATCTCTGTCACAGACTTGGCCCTCGGCTTGGGCTTGGTCGCAGTCATCTTCTTTGGCTGTGGAGGAGGAGGAGCCCTCGAGGAGGTAGCCACTATCTTAGAGGTGTGATAGCGCATTGGAGTTGAATCCCCGGGGTTGACACGGCGGACATGTTGCTCAGAAGGGCCATCACCTGGAACCAAACACACGGACACAAGAAACAACACGAAAGAACGAGCATAAGCCACCAAACAAAACAACATGGATCGAAATTTGGTATGAGCATGGTCGAAGTGGGCATCCAGCGGTAGTACCACGATCAGGAAGCGGCAGTACCGCCCTAGCGGTAGTGCCGCTCTAGGCGGGGGAACGGTGGTTCCCTACTGCCGTGGCCAAATCCGGCACTACCGAGATGCCAAATTCAAAAATAATCCTACCAAACATCAATCCAAACAGTCTAGATGCCTTCTCCAACCTACTCAAGCCTTGATTTAGCCAAAAATCGAGAAATGCAACAACTATTGCCCCTAAAGACTAGATCTGAAAACTAGACACGAAGAGAAGAGGAACGGGGGCAATATCGGCATCCATGGCAAGAGGACGGGGTGGGGATCGATTCCACCGAAGGAAATGGAGAGGGACGGCCCAGAGACGGCGGCCTGCCGGAGCCCTCCCGCGGCGAGTACGACGCTGAAGCACGAGAGGGGTCGAGGGAGTTTAGCGAATGGGTGTGGGGGAGAAAGAAACTCCCCCTGCCCGACATAACCCCCCAGTCCCGCCCCGCAGCGGTAGTACCGCTGGGGAGGGCGGTAGTACCGCTTACTATCCATCGGCGGTAGTACCGCGCTCCACCAGCGGTAGTACCGCTCAGCCACGTACTCAAGGACTAGACACTAAAGGGCTTAGCTCAAGAAAGAAAAAGAACAGACGAGAAGAAAGAGCAAACACAAAGGCAGAAAAACACCAGCGAGAGGAGAAAAAACACACTCCTCTCCAAGAGAGGGCGGTGGCCGAGGCCACCTATGTTTGAGTCAAGAGGTATGGCACCCAAAGATTTTAACCTTGGGCCCATGACCAAAACTCATCTTTGAAGCACAAGTACCATCAAAAATGGCTAATGTGAAAGACTTGATCAATTTATGCATAATGGGGGGAGGGAGAGTTCATTGAGAGAACAACACTCCCCCTATGTCCATGCCTACACCTAAAAGAGACATCACGATGAGTATGGTGGAGTGTCCAAAGGTTCAAGCCACATTGCTCGAATCAATGATATTTAGCTCATGCCTTAACTCGCAAAATCTTGCTTCACCCAAGGGCTTCGTGAAGATATCTGCAAGGTTATCATGGGTGTTGACATAGTTGAGCTCGATCTCCCCTCGCCTAATGTGATCCCGAATGAAATGATACCAAATCTCAATATGCTTCGTCTTGAAGTGTTGCACCGGGTTGAGAGAAATCTTGATGGAACTTTCATGGTCACACCAAAGTGGCACTTTGTCACAAATGACACCATAATCCTTTAAAGTTTGCCTCATCCATAGGAGTTGTGCACAACAACTACCGGCGGCCACATACTCCGCTTCGGTGGACGAGAGAGACACACAACTTTGCTTCTTGGAAGACCAACTCACCAATGAGCAACCAAGAAATTGGCACCCTCCGGAAGTTGACTCCCTATCCACTTTGTCTCCCGCCCAATCCGAGTCCGAAAAGCCCACAAGGTTAAAGTTTTCTCCTCTTGGGTACCATAAGCCAAAGTTTGGGGTATGAGCCAAATATCGAAATATTCGCTTGACCGCCACATAGTGGCTTTCCTTAGGTGTGGCTTGAAACCATGCACGAATTCCCACACTCGACATAATATCCGGTCTAGATGCACAAAGGTAACGCAAGGAGCCAATCATGGAGCGATATACCTTTAGATCCACCACTTTACCATTGGGATCTATGTCAAGTTGGCATTTGACGGGCATTGGAGTGGAAGCCAGCTTGACATCACTTAGCTTGAATCTCTTGAGCATGTCTTGAGTATATTTGGCTTGGTTGATGAAGGTTCCTTCTCTTCTTTGCTTGATTTCAAACCCGAGAAAGAACTTCAACTCTCCCATCATGGACATCTTGAACTTCGAGGTCATGAGAGCGGCAAATTCCTCATTGAAAGCTTTGTTAGGGGAACCAAAGATAATATCATCAACATATAGTTGGCATACAAACAACTCCCCTTTGACCTTCTTAGTAAAAAGATTGGGGTCGATTTTCCCAATTTCAAATCCACAATCTTGCAACAACTCAGTAAGGTGCTCATACCATGCACGTGGGGCTTGTTTAAGGCCATATAGTGCCTTATCGAGTTGGTACACATGATCGGGGAAATAGGGATCCTCGAACCCCGGGGGTTGTTTGACATACACCAACTCATTAATAGGACCATTAAGAAAAGCACTCTTCACATCCATTTGTTGCAACTTGAAGTTATGATGAGAGGCATAAGCAATCAACAAACGAATAGATTCAAGGCGAGCAACAGGAGCAAAGGTTTCACCGTAGTCGATACCCTCGACTTGGGAGTAGCCTTGTGCTACCAACCGAGCCTTGTTGTGAACTATAATTCCATGAGCGTCTTGCTTGTTCTTGAATGTCCACTTGGTTCCAATGACATTATGGTTCCCCGTTGGCCTTGGCACCAATTTCCACACCTTGTTGTGCTCGAAGTTGTTGAGTTCTTCATGCATGGCATTAAGCCAATCCGGATCCTCGAGCGCCTCATAGACCTTTTGGGGTTCAACACAAGAAACAAACGTGTGATGTTCACAATAGTTTGCTAATTGTCTATGAGTGCTTACCCCCTTTCTTAAGCTTCCAAGCACATTCGTCATGAGATGACCCTTGGTAGTGAGCTTGGATGCAATCTTGGCGGCACGACGCTCCAATTCCTCCTCAGGAGTGAGTTGAGGAGCGGAAACTTCATCATCTTGAGCTTCGTCTTGAGCTTTTTCTTGATATTGAGCTTGCTCGGTGGTGAGAACTTGACCTTGGGCATCACTTGGTGGTTCACCACCATCCTGTGGTTGATCTTGCCCTTGATCTTATTCATTTGGTTGAGGGCCTTCACTTTGTTCTTCGGAAGCGTGTGGGTCTTAGGTTGGTGATGGTTCCACTTGAGTGGAACATTGTCCTTCTCCTTCGGCAACAAGGGGTTCCTCAATGGGTAGGATATGACCAACACCCATCTTCTTATGTCTTGGGGAGGAATTTCATCACCTACATCACAAGTACCACTTTGCTCCACTTGGGAGCCATTATTATCATCAAACTCCACGTTGCACGTCTCCTCAATAAGTCTCATGGACTTATTGAGGACACGGTAAGCATGAGAGTTTGTAGCATAACCAACAAATATGCCCTCATGAGCTCTAGCCTCAAATTTAGACAAAAGAACACCTTTCTTGAGAATGAAACACTTACACCCGAACACCCGGAAGTACTTGAGGTTGGGCTTGTTACCAGTGAGTATCTCATATGGAGTCTTGTTCAAGCTTTTGCGGAGATAGAGCCGATTGGATGCATGACAAGCGGTGTTGATGGCTTCGGCCCAAAAGTTGTATGGAGACTTGAACTCCGCCATCATGGTCCTTGCCGCATCCATCAACGTCCGGTTCTTCCTCTCCGCTACACCATTTCGTTGAGGGGTGTAAGGTGCGGAATATTGATGCTTGATCCCCTCATCACTAAGAAACTCATCCAAGGTGTAGTTCTTGAACTCGGGTGCCGTTGTCACTTCTTATCATCAAGATCTTTGCATTGTGTTGGCGTTGAGCTTCATTTGCAAAGTCAATGACGGTTTGTTGGGTCTCACTCTTCCTCTTGAAGAAGTATACCCAAGTGTATCTTGAATAATCATCCACAATCACCAAGCAATACTTTCTACCCCAAGACTATCAAAGGATGGAGGTCCAAAGAGATCCAAGTGAAGGAGCTCCAAGGGCCTCTTTGAGTAGATGATAGTCGTGGGAGGGTGAGCCTTCTCATGTAGCTTTCCTTCAATACAAGCACTGCAAGCACGATCTTTGGTAAAACTAACATTTGTTAGTCCACGGACATGGCCCCCCTTGAGAAGACTTTGCAAAGATCTCATATTGACATGGGCTAAATGGCAATGCCAAATCCATCCCACGTCAAATTTAGCCATTAGGCATGTCGTGGTCTTAGTGGGTCGCTCCGAAAAGTTAATCACATAGAGACCGTTCTCGACATGCCCAGCAAAGGCTACTTTAAGAGTCTTGCTCCACAAGAGGGCCACAGTATCAATATCAAAGAAAGTGGCAAAGCCCATGAGTGCAAGTTGACGAACAGAAAGTAAATTGTATGCAAGGGACTCAACAAGCATGACTTTCTCGATTGTGAGATCATGAGAAATGACAACCTTGCCAAGTCCCAATACCTTAGAAGACGAGGCATCACCCCACTCGACATTGGTGGGAATAGATGAAATCTTGTGCACGTCCACCACTGATACGTCTTCGACGGATCTATAATTTTTTATTGTTCCATGCTATTATATTATCTGTTTTGGATGTTTAATGGGCTTTAATATGCTCTTCTATATTATTTTTGGGACTAACCTATTAACTGGAGGCCCAGTGCCAGTTTCTATTTTTTTTGCCTGTTTTAGAGTTTCGCAGAAAAGGAATACCAAACAGAGTCCAAACGGAATGAAACCTTCGCGATGATCTTTCTTGGAACTAAAGCAATCCAGAAAACTTGGAGTGGAAGTCTGGAACTCCGCGAGGCGGCCACGAGGCAGGAGGGCGCGCCCAGGGGGTAGGTGTTGGGGAACGTAGCAATAATTCAAAATTTTCCTACGTGTCACCAAGATCAATCTAGGAGATGCTAGCAACGAGAGAGAGGGAGTGCATCTCCATACCCTTGAAGATCGCTAAGCGGAAGCGTTACAAGAACACAGTTGATGGAGTCGTACTCGCAGCGATTCAAATCGTGGAAGATCCGATCTAGCGCCGAACGGACGGCGCCTCCGCGTTCAATACACGTACAGCCCGGGGACGTCTCCTCCTTCTTGATCCAGCAAGGGGAGAGGAGAAGTTGAGTGAGAACTCCAACAGCACGACGGCGTGGTGGCAATGGAGCTCGTGGTTCTCCGACAGAGCGTCGCTAAGCACTACGGAGGAGGATGAGGAGGTGTATGAGGAGGGAGGGCTGCGCCAGGGAAGAGGTGCAACTGCCCTCCCACCCCTCCACTATATATAGGGGCAAGGGGAGAGGGGAGGGTCCCTAGGGTTTCCCCTAGGGGGCGGCGGCCAAGCAGATTGGATCTCCCTAGGGAAAATCCTAGGGAGACTTGCCCCCCAAGCCAAGCGGGTGGAGGCTTGCCTCCCAAGCCAGGTGGAGGCGCCCCACCTCCCCAAGTAACGTGGGAAAGGGTGTGGGGGGCGCACCACCCCTTAGTGGGCTGGTTTGCCCCTTCCCCTTTGGCCCATGAGGCCCTCCAACACTTGCCGGGGCTCCCGAAACACCTTTCGGTCATGCTGGCCATAGCCTGGTACCCCGGAAACACTTCCGGACTCCAATACCCTTCGTCCAATATATCGATCTTCACTGCCGGACCATTCCGGAACTCCTCGTGATGTCCGGGATCTCATCCGGGACTCCGAACAACCTTCGGTAACCACATACTATTTCCCATAACAACTCTAGCGTCACCGAACCTTAAGTGTGTAGACCCTACGGGTTCGGGAACCATGCAGACATGACCGAGACACCTCTCCGGCCAATAACCAATAGCGGGATCTGGATACCCATATTGGCTCCCACATGTTCCACGATGATCTCATCGGATGAACCACGATGTCGGGGATTCAATCAATCCCGTATACAATTCCCTTTGTCAATCGGTATGTTACTTGCCCGAGATTCGATCGTCGGCATCCCAATACCTTGTTCAATCTCGTTACCGGCAAGTCACTTTACTCGTTCCGTAATGCATGATCCCGTGACTAACTACTTAGTCACATTGAGCTCATTATGATGATGCATTACCGAGTTGGCCCAGAGATACCTCTCCGTCATACGGAGTGACAAATCTCAGTCTCGATTCGTACCAACCCGACAGACACTTTCGGAGATACCTGTAGTGTACCTTTATAGCCACCCAGTTACGTTGTGACGTTTGGTACACCCAAAGCATTCCTACGGTATCCGGGAGTTGCACAATCTCATGGTCTAAGTAAATGATACTTGACATTAGAAAAGCTCTTAGCAAACGAACTACACGATCTTGTGCTATGCTTAGGATTGGGTCTTGTCCATCACATCATTCTCCTAATGATGTGATCCCGTTGTCAATGACATCCAATGTCCATGGTCAGGAAACCATAACCATCTATTGATCAACGAGCTAGTCAACTAGAGGCTTACTAGGGACATGTTGTGGTCTATGTGTTCACACATGTATTACGGTTTCCAGTTAATACAATTATAGCATGAACAATAGACAATCATCATGAACAAGGAAATACAATAATAACCATTTTATTATTGCCTCTAGGGCATATTTCCAACAGTCTCCCACTTGCACTAGAGTCAATAATCTAGTTCACATCACTATGTGATTGTAATGAATCCAACACCCATGGGGTTTGTTCATATGTCGCTTGTGAGAGAGGTTATTAGTCAACGGGTCTGAACCTTTCAGATCCGTGTGTGCTTTACAAATCTCTTTGTCATCTTGTAGATGTACCTACCACGCGCTACTTGGAGCTATTCCAAATAACTGCTCTACTATACGAATCCGGTTACTACTCAAAGTCATCCGGATTAGTGTCAAAGTTTGCATCGACGTAACCCTTTACGACGAACTCTTTTACCACCTCCATAATCGAGAAAATTCCTTAGTCCACTAGTTACTAAGGATAAGTTCGACCGCTGTCATGTGATCCATTCCTGGATCACTATTGTACCCCTTGACTAACTCATGGCAAGGCACACTTCAGGTGCGGTACACAGCATAGCATACTGTAGAGCCTACGTCTAAAGCATAGGGGACGACCTTCATCCTTTCTCTCTCTTCTCTCGTGGTCAGGTCTTGAGTCTTACTCAATACTCACACCTTGTAACACAGCCAAGAACTCCTTCTTTGCTGATCTATTTTGAACTCCTTCAAATCTTGTCACGGTATGTATTCATTTGAAAGTACTATTAAGCGTTTTTGATCTATCCTTATAGATCTTGATGCTCAATGTTCAAGTAGCTTAATCCAGGTTTTCCATTGAAAAACACTTTTCAAATAACCCTGTATGCTTTCCAGAAATTCTACATCATTTCTGATCAACAATATGTCAACAACATATACTCATCAGAAATTCTATAGTTCTCCCACTCACTTCTTTGGAAATACAAGTTTCTCATAAACTTTGTAAAAACCCAAAATCTTTGATCATCTCATCAAAGCGTACATTCCAACTCCGACATGCTTACTCCAATCCTTAGAAGGATTGCTGGAGCTTTGCATACTTGTTAGCATCTTTCAGGATTGACAAAACCTTCTGGTTGTATCACATACAACCTTTCCTCAAGAAAATCGTCGAGGAAACAATGTTTTGACATCCTATCTGCAAGATTTCATAAATAATGCAGTAACTGCTAATATAATTCCAACAGACTCTTAGCATCGCTATGAGTGAGAAAGTCTCATCGCAGTCAACTCCTTGAACTTGCCAGAAAACATCTTAACGACAAGTCGAGCTTTCTTAATGGTGACACTTACCATCATTGTCTGTCTTCCTTTTAAAATCCATCTGCACCCAACAGCCTTACGACCATCAAGTAGTTCTTCCAAAGTCTACACTTTGTTTTTATACATGGATCCTCTCTCGGATTTTATGGCCTCGAGCCATTCGTCGGAATCCGGGCCCACCATCGCTTCTCCATAGCTCGTAGGTTCATTGTTGTCTAGCAACATGACTTCCAAGACAGGATTACGTACCACTCTGAAGTAGTACGCATCCTTGTCGTCCTACGAGGTTTGGTAGTGACTTGATCCGAAGTTTCATGATCACTATCATAAGCTTCCACTTCAATTGGTGTAGGTGCCACAGGAACAACTTCCTGTGCCCTGCTACACACTAGTTGAAGTCATGGTTCAATAACCTCATCAAGTCTCCACCATCCTCCCACTCAATTCTTTTGAGAGAAACTTTTCCTTGAGAAAGGACCCGTTTCTAGAAACAATCACTTTTGCTTCCAGATCTGAAATAGGAGGTATACCCAACTGTTTTGGGTATTCTATGAAGATGCATTTATCCGCTTTGGGTTCGAGCTTATCAGCCTGAAACTTTTTCACATAAGCGTCGCAGCCCCAAACTTTTAAGAAACGACTGCTTAGGTTTCTCTAAACCATAGTTCATATGGTGTCGTCTCAACGGAATTGCGTGGTGCCCTATTTAAAGTGAATGCGGTTGTCTCTAATGCCTAACCCATAAACGATAGTGTAATTCGATAAGAGACATCATGGTATGCACTATATCCAATAGGGTGCAGTTATGATGTTCGGAGACACGATCACACTATAGTGTTCCAGGCGGTATTAGTCGTGAAACAATTTCCACAATTTCTTAATTGTGTGCCAAACTCGTAACTCAGATATTCATCTCTGTGATCATATCACAGACATTTTATCCTCTTGTCACGACGATCTTCAACTTCACTCTGAAATTACTTGAACCTTTCAATAATTCAGACTTGTGTTTCATCAAGTAAATATACTCAGCATCTACTCAAATCATCTGTGAAGTAAGAACATAACGATATCCACTGCATGCCTCAGCACTCATTGGACTGCGCACATCAAAATGTATTACTTCCAACAAGTTGCTTTCTTGTTCCATCTTACTGAAAACGAGGCCTTTCAATCATCTTGCCCATGTGGTATGATTTTCATGTCTCAAGTGATTCAAAATCAAGTGAGTCCAAACGATCCATCTGTATGGACTTTCTTCATGCATATATACTAATAGACATGGTTCGCATGTCTCAATCTTTTCAAAAACGAGTGAGTCCAAAGATCCATCAACATGGAGCTTCTTCATGCGTTTTATACCAATATGACTCAAGTGGCAGTGCCACAAGTATGTGGTACTATCATTACTATCTTATATCTTTTGGCATGAACATGTGTATCACTACGATCGAGATTCAATAAACCATTCATTTTAGGTGCAAGACCATTGAAGGTATTATTCAAATAGACAGAGTAGCCATTATTCTCCTTAAATGAATAACCATATTGCGATAAACATAATCCAATCATGTCTATGCTCAACGCAAACACCAAATAACAATTATTTAGGTTTAACACCAATCTTGATGGTAGAGGGAGCATGCGATGCTTGATCACATCAACCTTGGAAACACTTCCAACACATATCGTCATCTCACCTTTAGCTAGTCTCCGTTTATTCCGTAGCCTTTTATTTCGAGTTACCAACACTTAGCAACCGAACCGGTATCTAATACCCTGGTGCTACTAGGAGTACTAGTAAAGCACACATTAATATGATGTATATCCAATATACTTCTGTCGACCTTGCCTACCTTCTCATCTACCAAGTATCTAGGGTAGTTCTGCTTCAGTGATCGTTCCCCTCATTACAGAAGCACTTAGTCTCGGGTTTGGGTTCAACCTTGGGTTTCTTCACTAGAGCAGCAACTGATTTGCCGTTTCATGAAGTATCCCTTCTTTCCCTTGCCCTTCTTGAAACTAGTGGTTTTACTAACCATCAACAATTGATGCTCCTACTTGATTTCTACTTTCGTGGTGTCAAACATCGCGAATAGCTCAAGGATCATCATATATATCCCTGATTTGTTATAGTTCATCACGAAGCTCTAGTAGCTTGGTGGCAGTGACTTTGGAGAACCATCACTATCTCATCTGGAAGATTAACTCCCACTCGATTCAAGCGATTGTAGTACTCAGACAATCTGAGCACATGCTCAACGGTTGAGCTTTTCTCCCTTAGTTTGCAGGCTTAAGAAACTTGTTAGAGGTCTCATACCTCTTGACGTGGGCACGAGCCTAAAATCCCAATTTCAGCTCTTGGAACATCTCATATGTTCCGCGACGTTTCAAAAACGTCTTTGGCGCCTCAATTCTAAACCGTTAGCATTACGCACTGAACTATCACGTAGTCATCAAAACGTGTATGTCAGATGTTTCGCAACATCTACAGACGACGCTCGAGGTTCAGCACACCGAGCGGTGCATTAAGGACATAAACCTTCTGTGCAGCAATGAGGACAATCCTCAGTATACGGACCCAGTCCACATAATTGCTACTGTCAACTTTCAACTAAATTTTCTCTAGGAACATATCTTAAACAGTAGAACTAAAGCGTAAGCTATGACATAATTTGCAAAGACCTTTTGACTATGTTCATGACAATTAAGTTCATCTGATTATTTAATGAACTCCCACTTAGATAGACATCCCTCTAGTCATCTAAATGATACATGATCCGAGTCAACTAGGCCGTGTCCGATCATCACGTGAGACGGACTAGTCATCAACGGTGAACATCTCTATGTTGATCGTATCTACTATACGACTCATGTTCAACCTTTCGGTCTCTTGTGTTCCGAGGCCATGTCTGTACATGCTAGGCTCGTCAAGTCAACCTAAGTGTTTCGCATGTGTAAATCTGGCTTACACCCGTTGTATGCGAACGTTAGAATCTATCACACCCGATCATCACATGGTGCTTCGACACAACGAACCTTCGCAACGATGCACAGTTAGGGGGAACACATCTCTTGAAATTTTAGTGAGGGATCATCTTATTTATGCTACCGTCGTTCTAAGCAAATAAGATGTAAACATGACAGACATCACATGCAAATCATAAAGTGACATGATATGGCCAATATCATCTTGCGCCTTTTGATCTCCATCTTCGAGGCGCGGCATGATCACCTTCGTCACCGGCATGACACCATGATCTCCATCATCGTGTCTTCATGAAGTTGTCTCGCCAACTATTACTTCTACTACTATGGCTAACAGTTAGCAATAAAGTAAAGTAATTACATGGCGTTTTCATTGACACGCAGGTCATACAATAAATTAAGACAACTCCTATGGCTCCTGCCGGTTGTCATACTCATCGAAATGCAAGTCGTGATTCCTATTACAAGAACATGATCAATCTCATACATCACATATATAATTCATCACATCCTTTTGGCCATATCACATCACATAGCATACCCTGCAAAACAAGTTAGACGTCCTCTAATTGTTGTTGCATGTTTTACGTGGCTGCTATGGGTTTCTAGCAAGAACGTTTCTTACCTACACAAAAGCCACAACGATGATATACCAATTTCTATTTACCCTTCATAAGGACCCTCTTCATCGAATCCGATCCGACTAAATTGGGAGAGACAGACACCCGCTAGCCACCTTATGCATCAAGTGCATGTCCGTCGGTGGAACTTGTCTCACGTAAGTGTACGTGTAAGGTCGGTCCAGGCCGCTTCATTCCACAATGCCGCCGAATCAAGATAAGACTAGTAACGGTAAGCAAATTGAACAAATCATCGCCCACAACTACTTTGTGTTCTACTCGTGCATAGAATCTACGCATAAACCTGGCTCATGATGCCACTGTTGGGGAACGTAGCAATAATTCAAAATTTTCCTACGTGTCACCAAGATCAATCTAGGAGATGCTATCAACAAGAGAGAGGGAGTGCATCTTCATACCCTTGAAGATCGCTAAGCGGAAGCGTTACAAGAACGCAGTTGATGGAGTCGTACTCGCAGCGATTCAAATCGCGGAAGATCCGATCTAGCGCCGAACGGACGGCGCCTCTACGTTCAACACACGTACATCCCGGGGACGTCTCCTCCTTCCTGATCCAGCAAGGGGAGAGGAGAAGTTGAGGGAGAACTCCAGCAGCACGACGGCGTGGTGTCAATGGAGCTCATGGTTCTCCGCCAGAGCTTCGCTAAGCACTACGGAGGAGGATGAGGAGGTGTATGAGGAGGGAGGGCTGCGCCAGGGAAGAGGTGCAACTGCCCTCCCACCCCTCCACTATATATAGGGGCAAGGGGAGAGGGGAGGCTCCCTAGGGTTTCCCCTAGGGGGCGGCGGCCAAGCAGATTGGATCTCCCTAGGGAAAATCCTAGGGAGACTTGCCCCCCAAGCCAAGCGGGTGGAGGCTTGCCTCCCAAGCCAGGTGGAGGCACCCCACCTCCCCAAGTAACGTGGGAAAGGGTGTGGGGGGCACACCACCCCTTAGTGGGCTGGTTTGCCCCTTCCCCTTTGGCCCATGAGGCCCTCCAACACTTGTCGGGCCTCCCGAAACACCTTTCGGTCATGCTGGCCATAGCCTGGTACCCCCCGGAACACTTCCGGACTCCAATACCCTTCGTCCAATATATCGATCTTCACCGCCGGACCATTCCGGAACACCTCGTGATGTCCGGGATCTCATCTGGGACTCCGAACAACCTTCGGTAACCACATACTATTTCCCATAACAACTCTAGCGTCACCGAACCTTAAGTGTGTAGACCCTACGGGTTCGGGAACCATGCAGACATGACCGAGACACCTCTCCGGCCAATAACCAATAGTGGGATCTGGATACCCATATTGGCTCCCACATGTTCCACGATGATCTCATCGGATGAACCACGATGTCGGGGATTCAATCAATCCCGTATACAATTCCCTTTGTCAATCGGTATGTTACTTGCCAGATATTCGATCGTCGGTATCCCAATACCTCGTTCAATCTCGTTACCGGCAAGTCACTTTACTCGTTCCGTAATGCATGATCCCGTGACTAACTACTTAGTCACATTGAGCTCATTATGATGATGCATTACCGAGTTGGCCCAGAGATACCTCTCCGTCATACGGAGTGACAAATCCCAGTCTCGATTCGTACCAACCCAACAGACACTTTCGGAGATACCTGTAGTGTACCTTTATAGCCAACCAGTTACGTTGTGACGTTTGGTACACCCAAAGCATTCCTACGGTATCCGGGATTTGCACAATCTCATGGTCTAAGGAAATGATACTTGACATTAGAAAAGCTCTTAGCAAACGAACTACACGATCTTGTGCTATGCTTAGGATTGGGTCTTGTCCATCACATCATTCTCCTAATGATGTGATCCCGTTGTCAATGACATCCAATGTCCATGGTCAGGAAACCATAACCATCTATTGATCAACGAGCTAGTCAACTAGAGGCTTACTAGGGACATGTTGTGGTCTATGTTCACACATGTATTACGGTTTCCAGTTAATACAATTATAGCATGAACAATAGAAAATCATCATGAACAAGGAAATACAATAATAACCATTTTATTATTGCCTCTAGGGCATATTTCCAACAGTAGGCGTGCCCCCTGCCCTCATGGGCCCCTCGTAGCTCCACCGACGTACTTCTTTCGCCTATATATACTCTTATACCCTAGATCGATCAAAGGGAGCCACGAAACAACTTTCCACCGCCGCAACCTTCTGTACCCGTGAGATCCCATCATGGGGCCTTTTCCGGCGATCTGCCGGAGGGGGAATCAATCACGGAGGGCATCTACATCAACACCATTGCCTCTCCAATGAAGTATGAGTATTGTACCACAGACCTTCGGGTCCATAGTTATTAGCTAGATGGCTTCTTCTCTCTCTTTGATTCTCAATACAAAGTTCCCCTCGATGTTCTTGGAGATCTATTCGATGTAATACTCTTTTGCGGTGTGTTTTCCGAGATCCGATGAATTGTGGATTTATGAACAATATTATCAATGAATAGTATTCGGTTCTTCTCTAAATTCTTATATGCATGATTTGATATCTTTGCAAGTCTCTTCAAATTATCGGTTTAGTTTGGCCTACTAGATTGATCTTTCTTGCAATGGGAGAAGTGCTTAGCTTTGGGTTCAATCTTGCGGTGTCCTTTCCCAGTGACAGTAGGGGCAGCAAGGCACGTATTGTATTGTTTCCATCGAGGATAAAAAGATGGGGTTTATATCATATTGCTTGAGTTTATCCCTCTACATCATGTCATCTTGCTTAATGTGTTACTCTGTTCTTATGAACGTAATACTCTAGATGCATGCTGGATAGCGGTCGATGTGTGGAGTAATAGTAGTAGATGCAGAATCGTTTTGGTCTACTTGACATGGACGTGATGCCTATATTCATGATCATTGCCTTAGATATTCTCATAACTATGCGATTTTCTATCAATTGCTCGGCAGTAATTTGTTCACCCACCGTAATACATGTTATCTTGAGAGAAGCCACTAGTGAAACCTATGGCCCCCGGGTCTATTTTACATCATATTAGTTTCCCGTCAACTTGCCAATTTCTGTCGTCGTTCTTTTTATTTTTCAATCTTTACTTTCCAATCTATACAACAAAAATACCAAAAATATTTACTGTACTATCTTTATTAGATCTCACCATTGCGAGTGACCGTGAAGGGATTGACAACCCCTTTATCGCATTGGTTGCAAGGTTCTTCATTGTTTGTGCAGGTACTAGGTGACTTGAGCGTTGTCTCCTACTTGATTGATACCTTGGTTCTCAAAAACTGAGGGAAACACCTACGCTACTTTGCTGCATCACCCTTTCCTCTTCAAGGGAAAACCAACGCATGCTCAAGAGGTAGCAAGAAGGATTTATGGCGCCGTTGCCGGGGAGATCTACGCCCAAGTCAAGACATACCAAGTACCGATCATAAACTCTTCTCCCTCGCATTACATTATTTGCCATTCACCTCTCGTTTTCCTCTCCCCCACTTCTAAAACGGATTTTCGAAAACCTTTGCCTTTTCTTCGCCCTTTTTCGTTCGTCTCTTTTCGCTTGCTTCTTGTGTGCTTGTGTGTTGGATTGATTGTTTGTCACGATGGCTCAAGATAGTACTAAATTGTGTGACTTTTCCAATACCAACAACAATGATTTTATTAGCACTCCGATTGCTCCTACTACCGATGCTGAATCTTGTGAAAATAATACCGCTTTGTTGAATCTTGTTATGAAAGATCAATTTTCTGGCCTTCCAAGGGAAGATGCTGCTACCCATCTAAAAACTTCGTTGATTTGTGTGATATGCAAAAGAAGAAAGATGTGGATAATGATATTGTTAAATTGAAGCTATTTCCGTTTTCTCTTAAAGATCGTGCTAAAACTTGGTTCTCTTCTTTGCCTAAAAATAGTATTGATTCATGGAATAAGTGCAAAGATGCTTTTATCTCTAAGTATTTTCCTCCCGCTAAGATCATCTCTCTTAGGAACGATATTATGAATTTTAAGCAACTTGATCATGAGCATGTTGCACAAGCTTGGGAGAGGATGAAATTAATGATACGTAATTGTCCTACACATGGTTTGAATTTGTGGATGATTATACAAAAAATTTATGCCGGATTGAATTTTGCTTCTAGAAATCTTTTAGATACGGCCACGGGAGGCACTTTTATGGAAATTACTTTAGGAGAAGCTACTAAACTCCTAGACAATATTATGGTTAATTATTCTCAATGGCACACAGAAAGATCCGCTAGTAAAAAAGTTCATGTGATTGAAGAGATTAATGTTTTGAGTGGAAAGATGATGAACTTATGAAATTTTTTGCTAATAAAAGTGTTTCTTCTGATCCTAATGATATGCCTTTGTCCACTTTGATTGAGAATAATAATGAATCTATGGATGTGAATTTTGTTGGTAGGAACAATTTTGGTAACAACGCGTATAGAGGAAAGTTTAATTCTAGGCCGTTTCCTAGTAATTCCTCTAATAATTATGGTAATTCCTACAACAACTCTTATGGAAATTTTAATAAGATGCCCTCTGATTTTGAGATTAGTGTTAAAGAATCTATGAGTGCACAAAAGAATTTCAATGCTTTGGTTGAAGAAAAATTGCTTAAGATTGATGAGTTGGCTAGGAACGTGGATAGAATTTCTCTTGATGTTGATTCTTTGAAACTTAGATCTATTCCACCTAACCATGACATCAATGAGTCTCTCAAAGCCATGAGAATTTCCATTGATGAGTGCAAAGAAAGAACCGCTAGGATGTGTGCTAAAAAAGTTTGCTTTGTGAAAGCGTGTTCTTCTAGTTTTCATGATAATAATGATGAAGATCTAAAAGTGATTGATGTGACTCCTATTAAGTCTTTGTTTTCCAATATGAATCTTGATAAAGATGGGACTGGAGATGAGTCAACTTTAGTTAAAAGGCATCCCAATGATTCGGAGTATTTAGATCTTGATGCAAAAATTAATAAAAGTGGGATTGAAGAGGTCAAAACTTTACATAGCGATGAACCCACTATTTTGGATTTCAAGGAATTTAATTATGATAATTTCTCTTTGATAGATTTTATTTCCTTGTTGCAATCTGTGTTAAAGTCTCCTCATGCTTGTAATCAAAATAAAGCTTTTACTAAACATATCGTTGATACTTTAATGCAGTCCTATGAAGAAAAGCTTGAACTAGAAGTTTCTATCCCTAGAAAACTTAATGATGAGTGGGAACCTACTATTAAAATTAAGATTAAAGATTATGAATACTATGCTTTATGTGATTTGGGTGCTAGTGTTTCCACGATTCCAAAAACTTTGTGTGATGTGCTAGGTTTCCGTGAAATTGATGATTGTTCTTTAAATTTGCATCTTGCAGATTCCACCATTAAGAAACCTATGGGAAGGATTAATGATGTTCTGATTGTTGCAAATAGGAATTATGTGCCCGTAGATTTCGTTGTTCTTGATATAGATTGCAGTCCTGCATGTCCTATTATTCTTGGTAGACCTTTCCTTAGAACGATTGGTGCAATTATTGACATGAAAGAAGGAAATATTTGATTCCAATTTCCGTTAAGGAAAGGTATGGAACACTTTCCTAGGAAAAAAATTAAATTACCTTATGAATTTATTATGAGAGACACTTATGGATTGCATACCAAAGATGACAATACCTAGATCTATTCTTGTTTTTATGCCTAGCTAGGGGCGTTAAACGATAGCGCTTGTTGGGAGGCAACCCAATTTTATTTTTGTTTTTTGTTTTTTGTTCCTGTTTAGTAATAAATAAATCATATAGCCTCTGTTTAGATGTGGTTTTGTGTTTTAATTAGTGTTTGTGCCAAGTAGAACCTTTGGGAAGACTTGGGTGAAGTCTTTGCGATCTTGCTGAAAAAAACAGAAACTTTTGCGCTCACGAGATTAGCTGCCATGTTTACTGGAGAGTACTTTTTGGTTGATTCTTTTTGCAGATGATTAATAGACAAATTCCTCACGTCCACCAATTTATTTCAGAATTTTTGGAGTTACAGAAGTATTCGAACATATCAGATTGCTACAGACTGTTCTGTTTTGGCAGATTCTGTTTTTCGTGTGTTGTTTGCTTATTTTAATGAATCTATGAGTAGTATCGGGGGGTATGAACCATAGAGAAGTTGGAATACAGTAGGTTTAACACCAATTAAAATAAATAATGAGTTAATTACAGTACCTTAAAGTGGTGGTTTATTTTCTTATACTAACAGAGCTCATGAGATTTTTCTGTTGAAGTTTTGTGTTGTGAAGTTTTCAAGTTCTTTGGTAAAGATTTGATGGATTTTGGAATAAGGAGTGGCAAGAGCCAAAGCTTGGGGATGCCTAAGGCACCCCAAGGTAAAATTCAAGGACAACCCAAAGCCTAAGCTTGGGGATGCCCCGGAAGGCATCCCCTCTTTCGTCTTCGTCTATCGGTAACTTTACTTGAGGCTATATTTTTATTCACCACATGATATGTGTTTTGCTTGGAGCGTCTTGTATGATTTGAGTCTTTGATTTTTAGTTTACCACAATCATCCTTGCTGTACACACCTTTTGGTAGAGACACGCATGAATCGGAATTTATTAGAATACTCTATGTGCTTCACTTATATCTTTTGAGCTAGATAATTTTGCTCTAGTGCTTCACTTATATCTTTTTAGAGCACGGTGGTGGTTTTATTTTATATAAATTATTGATCTCTCATGCTTCACTTATATTATTTTGAGTCTTTTAGAACAGCATGGTAATTTGCTTTGGCTATAAAATTAGTCCTAATATGATGGGCATCCAAGATGGGTATAATAAAAACTTTCATATAAAGTGCATTGATACTATGAGAAGTTTGATGCTTGATGATTGTTTTGAGATATGAAGATGGTGATATTAGAGCCATGCTAGTTGAGTAATTGTGAATTTGAGAAATACTTGTGTTGAGGTTTGCAAGTCCCATAGCATGCACGTATGGTAACCATTGTGTAACAAATTTGAAGCATGAGGTGTTTCTTTGATTGTCTTCCTTATGAGTGGTGGTCGGGGACGAGCGATGGTCTTTTCCTACCAATCTATCCCCCTAGGAGAATGCGTGTAGTGCTTGGTTTTGATGACTTGTAGATTTTTGCAATACGTATGTGAGTTCTTTATGACTAATGTTGAGTCCATGGATTATACGCACTCTCACCCTTCTACCGTTGCTAGCCTCTCTAGTACCGCGCAATTTTCGCCGGTACCATAAACCCACCATGTACCTTCCTCAAAACAGCCACCATACCTACCTATTATAGCATTTCCATAGCCATTCTGAGATATATTGCCATGCAACTTTCCACCGTTCCATTTATTATGACACGCTTCATCATTGTCATATTGCATTGCATGATCATGTAGTTGACATCGTATTTGTGGCAAAGCCACCATTCATAATTTCCCATACATGTCACTCTTGATTCATTGCACATCCCGGTACACCGCCGGAGGCACTCATATAGAGTCATATTTTGTTCTAAGTATCGAGTTGTAATCCTTGAGTTGTAAATAAATAGAAGTGTGATGATCATCATTATTAGAGCATTGTCCCGTGTGAGGAAATAATAAAAAAAGAGGCCAAAGAAGCCATTGAAAGAAAAAAGAGGCCAAAGAAGCCCAACAAAAAAATGAGAGAAAAAGAGAGAAGGGACAATGCTACTATCCTTTTTCCACACTTGTGCTTCAAAGTAGCACCATGGTCTTCATGATAGAGAGTCTCTTATTTTGTCACTTCCATATACTAGTGGGAATTTTCATTATAGAACTTGGCTTGTATATTCCAACAATGGGCTTCCTCAAAATGCCCTAGGTCTTCGTGAGCAAGCAACACTACAAAAAAAATACACTTCCGTGATGATACGTGTTTGTCACAGTAGGTCACGTTTTCTGTCATGCATGTACATCCATGACAAATTTATGACAGAATCAAGATAGTCATACCTGTGCTATCGTAGAAGTGTTCCATGACATTACCAAAATTATCATCACGGAAGTGTCCACTTCCATGACGATAAATCGCGCGTCACAGAAGTGCTTTCGTCAAGGGTGACCGACACGTGGCATCCACCGTAACGGAACGCTGTGAAGCTATCGGGTCCGATTTTGGATCCGATAACCCATTAATAGCCCCGACCAATGGGGATTTTCCACGTGTAAAATCATCATTGGCTGGAGGAAACACGTGTCGGGTCACCGTTGGGACAGATGTCATCCACTCATTGGACCCAAAGCGCCTATGATACATCGACACGTGGCACGGCCCAACAGAAGCCCATTCCTGTGAAAAGGCCGGCCCGTTTGACTTGGTCAAAAGGTGGCAGGCCGGCCCACGGCAAGCCTGTTAACGGCTCATTCACATATAGGCCATTTACAGCCCGCTAACCCAGGGCCCATTTACGGCCTATCCGAATTAGGCCCAGTAGCGTCATCTGGGCCGTCCGATATAATTCCAGCCTATTTTAACTTCCGGCCCATGTATGGCCCATGACGTCTTTCGGACCATATGAGGCCCTTAGTAACTCTCGGCCTATTAACGGCTCGTGGTAAAACTGGCCCGTAATGAACAGTCTATCACTTTATACCCATTAACGGCCCATTATTCCGTTGGGCCGTTTCCAGCCCATGTTATCTTTCGGCCTTCTCGGGGCCCATTTATTCTTGGGCTCATTTCCAGCATTCGGTTACTTACGGCCCGTTACTGTCATTTTCTGCTTGTGGGCCAAATTCAGCCTGTGGTTACAGTCGGCCCGTATGTGGCCCGTTAATACGTTGGGCCGTTTTCATAGCGTCATCAAATACGGCCGATTACGACGGCCCGTTATGGTCGACCCATGAACAGACGATTTCAACTCTAGCCCATTTACGACCATAATGTGGTATGTTATTGGCCCATGTTTGGCCAACCGATCATACGGCCCGTAGAAGGCCCATTGATGATACGGCCCGTAGAAGGCCCATTATGTCTACGGCCCGTATAAGGCCCATTGTTTCTATGCCCCGTAGAAGGCCCATTGTTTCTACGGCCCTTAGAAGGCCCATTGTTTCTACGGCCCGTAGGAGGCCCATGTTAACTACAGTAAATATGTAGCCCATGGTTACTGTGGCCTAGTTATAAAAAATAGGTTATTGCGGCCACTAGCAAACCGCGGAAAAAGAACTGCACTGACTACAAGAAAACAAATAAACAAGACAATAAGGAAATAAATAAGCAAGCAACTTACGCTAGGCTATCACGGCTATTACACATATTACATCCACTGGGCATAAAAGTTCGCCACCAGTGCAAATATAGGGAACAAAGCAGCATATTACATACACTGGCCGTCAAAATGGGCCACCAGTGCAAATAAACGCGACAGCAAAACAAAAGCATAACTGAAACAACTTCAGAAGAGCTCAAGAAACGTTATCCTAGGTATCCACCATGCTGGCAATAAGCTTAGCAAGCTTATTAGCTTTGTCCTGTTTCACGCTAAAATCCTCCAATGCTTGTTGTTGCACCAGAAAGTATGCATCTGAATGCTCCAGGGACTTCCGCAGTCCTTCCGCTTCTTGTCGTAGCATAGCTGATCGATGTCTTTCAGCTTGTAGTTGAGACTCAAGAAACCGAACTGATTCAGACAGTGAGTTTGAATAGCTTGTGCAAGCGGTAGTGGCCAGTAACTCGAACACTAAACCAAGACAGGACTTTGGGGTTGTCTCACTGTCTTCGAGATAGTCTTCCTTAGCTGTTTTATCAGCTTTGTTGAAGACCAACAAGGATGTGTCACTATCCTCAACCTTATCTGCATTACTTCCTTTACCATTGCTTAATAAGGCACTCTTCCCCAATATTCTGTCAGCATTCTAAAAGAAGAAACAAGCAGACACATAACAGGTTTAGCATGTACTAGTATATGAAACTCATTTCGGTGAACCAGTTCATTAGTAAGGTGGACAGGATTAAACTACCAAGTCTTCTATTGCCAAGTACTAGTACATAATAAAAGCATCAAACAAACATATATCTATGTCCTATGGTCACTTCATTGTCTTGCCAAATCAAAATAGAGACACGGTTCAAATCATATCAGTTCAAACAAAGCAGCAGTGAAAGAATACAAAGCGTGGGAAACTACACGGCACAACAAGATTTCAGATGGGTACCACGGGTCTACATGTACAACAACACCATTGGCTCTATTGTGATGCTAGTAATGTGCATGATATGAGAAGTCAACTGTATACACAATTGAAATTGAAATCCACAGAGCTATTGATAAGAGCAAACCTGTTAAAGAAACATGCGTGAACATACCTGTTGTGCCATTGGAGTTTTGATTGGATCCTTCAATTTAAAAATAAGTTTGTATGAGTAAATACAGTGATACAAGAGCAAAGCAGTATGCATGATAGAAATCATAGTTTAAAAAGGCGCGCCTAAGTGAGCGCTTAAGCGCGCCTAGGCTCTCGGCGTTGGCAAAATGCATTGCGCATAACTACGCTTAATCTGTGCATAACTGCGCATAAGCATGGGCTTTGGTCAGTAAAGTGCAAGGTGGTGGCAAAATGCACAATTAACACCTAGCGCTTTTTTGAACTATGATAGCAATGGAATCTTAAATTAGAACAGTTGTTCTTCAGGTTTAGGCACTTGTTCTACATGAAGAGAGTACAGTAAGACGCAAGAATATAGTACTTAAAAATAGAAAATGAGCTCATAGACCTTACCACATTCTTGGTTTGGGACCAGTACAGAACAAGGCGTTCCCAGTCATCCTCCAGTAAATGTGTCTCAGGAGAATGTAAGGGAATTTGATGAGTTTATTTGCCGGTGAAGTATGTTTTCTTCAGGTAATTCTGATACTGCCACCAAGCATTCTTTAAGATAGCAGAGGTATTAGCATAGGTTACCTCATCCTGAGTTTCCACATCGGTCCTTCTCTATAGAGAAAAATGGGAAATTTTGTTGTATTATAACCATCATGGAGGTAGGATGTATGGGACAAAGCAAAGTAATTGCCATGAATAACATTACTTACACATAACTCCTGGACAAACACCTGCAACTGGCATTTTCCTTCATCTTCAGTATAATATTTCCAAGATGGGAAGATACGCACATACGATTTAACAACATCAAATGCGATAGATGCTAAACTATGACTAGCTGGTTGTGCTTCCTTCACAGGAATAGGCGTATTAACTGGTGGAGTTGGGGTTCGCCGTGGTAGTACTGGCCCTTTGGGCACTGGAGTTGCCTTACTAACTGCTCTTGTTTGGGAGCTCTGTGGTGGAGATGGTGCTGTGTCAACAGGAACTGGGTTACTATCTGCTGGGGTTGGGGTTAGATTGGGTGAAGCTGGTTCTCTGTCCATCGCAGTAGGGGTACAATCTGCGAGAGTTTGGGTTATGTGTGGTAGGGCTGGTTCTCGTGCATGTACAACCGGGGTGCTATCTCCACCAAGAGGTAGCACTGTTTTATTTGAAGACCGTGTTTTAGTCCGCTAGATACTGGCATCACCCGCTCCAATTCAAATGGCTGATAAACAGGAAACATAGTTGAATGTACAGACATTGTATGAGAGACAGATGCAATAGATAGTGTGGAAAAAAGAGGGCATGAAATAGTTGACATGTATATTGTTTAACTAAAACGGATAGCATGACATAATTTCACATATATGATGTCTATCTAAACTGGATAGCATAGCATAACATAATTCAAAGATATGATGAATAACTAAACAGGATCGCATGACATAATTCACCTACATGTTATCTAAGTAATCAGGATCGCATCATTTAATTCACATATGTGATTTATATGCTAAACAGAGGGCATTCGATATGATGTCTGAACTAAGAACATGGTGTTGAATATTGTGTATATGATGTCTAAACTATGCAATGCAAGACACCATATGCATGATATGAGCAGTATAACCGTGCCAAGTTAGAGCATACACCTCGGTGGGGGAATAGGACTGGTCATCTGTCTCTGAATCCATCTCTGAGGAGCTATCGGGACCCAACAAGAGATCTGCTTCGACAGGTAGCACTGTCTGCTCTGAAGGCCTTGTTTTCACTCCAGATTTTTCAATCTCCCACCCAAATGGCTGATTCACAGGAAGAGTAGTTTAATGTACAAACATTGTCGACAAATGGAAATGTAATGAAGAAAAGGATGGGCAAGATATCATTCAAATATATGATGCCTGGTTAAACAGGATGGCATTGCACATTTCACATATATTATGGCTGGCTAAAAGACATGAGACTGCATAATTCCCATATATGATATAGAAACTAAACAGGTGGCATTACAGAACATGTCTAAACTAAGCAGATGACATATATGATGTCAAAAGTAGGCACTGCAAGGCAACATATGCATGATATGACTAACATCATCATGCCAAGGTAGAGCAAACACCTTGGGGGTAAATAGGAGTGGTCAGCGGCGTCTGAATCCGCCTCAGAACAGATATCTTCCTCTGGATTACAATCTGGAGAGGGGTGGGGAGGGTTTGCCATTGAACCCACCATGGAGCGATGTCTGCATGACATTGTATTGCCGCGCAAAACTCTTCTCTTTTTCTCTACATGTTCAGCGTGACTCTATACAATATCTGACATGCATACGAAAAAAATATGGTGAGATTATGTAAGGAGAGCATGCAGAAATTTAGAGTGATGGTAACAACCAGTGGATGGATCCAAAAATAATGATAGCAGGCTGATGATTGCTTTAATTTAATAAAAAGACAGATGATGATTGCTTTACTATTTGTTTCCCACCCAAGATGAACAACATAGGCATACCCTAGGTGAACCAGATATTAGACAGAGATACTATTCAGGGCACTGCTCTGTTGTGATGGATCGTTTTGTCGTTGGAGCAGCTCCGGTGAGCCGTAAGACGTCAAGGCTGAAGCAGCACAAGACAGACATCGTCAATCTCAAGTGGGATTCTAATAGCATCTCTAATAGATGATGTAAAATAGATGTAAAATTTACATCACCAAAAACCACCTGACTACAACAGATGAGGTAAAAACTGTTGACTCTGAACTTAACTGTCGAAACTGAAATTTACTGTGGAATCTGAATGTTACTGTCGAAACTGAACGCAATGGTAGCAAAGAGGCACTTGACATGTAGTTTAGGGAGGCCCTGCAGTTCATCTTCAACCTGCACCCCCGAGCCGCCAGCCACCACCGGCCGAACCGCCAGCCCCAGCGCTGCCTCGCCGCCCCAAAACAACTCCCCACCGCCGGTCCGCCGCCGCCCCGGCCAGCCCTCTAGGCCCCCGCCCCCCACCCTGAACCCTAAGATAGATAGTGGGGTACCTCTCCAGCGAGCCCCCGTCCCTGCCGCGGGTGGTTCTTCCTTAACTCCGGCGAGCGCCCCCCCCCCCCACCCCTTGAAAATCGATTGACCCAAAAGTCGATTCAGTCGACTCAAGTGTAGCTAAATCAGACCAGAGCAGCAACACGAGCGAGGGGGAGAGCAGCAGCAGCAACGCGAGCGAGCGAGCGAGAGCCGGAGCAGCAGCAGCTGGGCGATCGAGCGAGAGCCGGAGCAGCAGCAGCAGCGCAAGCGAGCGAGCGAGCGAGAGCCGGAGCAGCAGCAGCAAATCCGGCTGGTATGGATGCCGCCGCCGAAGGGGCCTCGCACTGGGGGAGAGCCGCCGTGGAGATGTCGCCCGCGGCGCCAGCTTCAAGGTAGCCGCTCCATGGGGGTGCAGGATGGAGCACCGTCGGCGCCGGGAGGTCGAGTTAAGGAGAAGGTGCGATGCGATGAGTGTACAACCTTTTTGGTGGTGCCGAGTAGGCCTTGGCTCGGTGAGGATGTTGTGGTTCCGGTGGAGCAGGTTAAGGCTGCACTATGGGGATGGAGCAGCCGCGATAGACGAGGCGATCGTCGGAGCAGCTCCTTGGAAGTGGAGGACGGGGCGGCTGAACCGGCGGGACGACGAGATGGACGACGGATCCTCATCCGGGGAGGTGGACGAGGGACGTCGAGCTGTTGCGGTGGACGATGTCGTCGGGGAAGAGGCTCCGGCTCAGCAGCGGTGAGGTGGCGGACGGAGGAGGGTGGGGTTTCGCGGCTGGAGCGGAGAGGTTATGGCGGCCTGGGATTTCGAATGGCAAAAAGGAGGCGATGGGAGGGGGTGAACCATGACTTAGGGACGCGCTTGTCCAAAATGTAGAGTGTGTTACAAAAGTACCCCCCACCGATTTGAACTAGCGGCCCTTTCGGCTCAGAGTTAGAAGGGGATTTCGCGTGTCGGGATTTGGCAGCTGGAGGGAGTTTTCGCACGCGTTGTAATTTCGGGATACCAAGGCGCGGGTTGTGAAGGCGCCAGTTTTGGGAGCACGATATCTGAATTTTCGGGATATAACAAGGCGCGGCTTGAATTTTAGGGACAAGCCTAACGTGTAATATTGTACTTGTACGTACCAAATCAATTCGCACTTCCCTGAACCAAAAAGAAAACGAAAAAAATAAAACTATTCACACCACACAAAGAGAGAGTCTTGCCCCGTTTTACTATAAAAATGCTATTCAAAGCTACTCCCTCCTTCCATCTATATAGGGCCTAATGCGTTTTTCGATGCTAACTTTGACCAAATATTAGAGCAATAATATATGACATGCAACTTACACAAAGCACACCGTTAAATTCGTCTGTGAAAGGTTCTTTCAATGATATAATTTTCACATTGTGCATGTCATGTACTATTAATCTTGTCAATAGTCAAAGGCGGTCTTAAAAAACGCATTACGCCCTATATAGATGGAAGGAGGGAGTATGAATCCATGTTATGTCCAATTAAATTTTTTCGCTTGCTGTATAATGCATGTAACCTACTCATACCAACATTTTAGTGCATTCCAAATGTCTATACTACCGCTGCAATTCGAACTGAATTTGAATTCGTTTCTCTATTTCAATAAGAATCTACAATCATGATTGTTGCCAACTTCAACCATCATTCGTGTATTACCTTAATAACACACCACATGATTACTATAGAGATAGATATGAACTATGTGTACTACATGAACTCGAATTCTATTTTTTGAATACACTTGATGTTGATTCCAAATAATAGTACATTTGATGTACTAACTATATATTCATAATCTAAACCATGTTCCATACGTACACCGTGTTTATCACACATAGTATAGTGCCCCGCCCCCTACATTATGACAAGTATTTAGACCTGAGCTGCAAAAGCCACACATTAGCCCAAATTATGATCAATGTTCTATATATTATACGTAGTACTAGCAAGATGCCCATGCGTTCCACAGAACATCAACATGATCAAGGGGAGGCCTAATTTTCAAATATGGAGAGGGGTGTGGGTATCTTTTTTCAAAATTGCCATAGTTTCCTTCCTATCCGTCAGATATAAATCGGACGGCCTATATTGCAGGATGGCAGGCACACCATCATCAACAACTCCATTTTTTATAAGAGTAGAGATAAAATATATTATATGTAGTATAACATGTTCATAACCACACCATGTGTATCACCGTTATATATATTCACACATGCGTCGGTTTAAAACACTATGATAAATTCTTCAAATATCCGAATTCGCTTTTTATAATGAAGTATGATCTCTATTCGTCTTTTACACCCACACAATCCTCTTATCTTTGTAGCTAGCGCTAACTTTCTCTCGTGCATGCACACGCCCGCATCCCTCTCACCCTCCCTCAGCATTCTCTAGCTCCATCGCGCAAATTCATCTTTTCACTTTAGGTCGTTCACCCACGGTGTGTGTAGGCCCCCCAGCTCCTTCTTTACGGCACACATCGATCGATATGCCTCTCTAGCCAGGTGTGCCTAGCACAAACACAAGCTTCCCCTCTTCTCTTATCACCGTCCATGCCTCACTCCCACCACTCTTTTCATCGATCTCGTACTCGCACACTCCTTCCCCCTCGATATAGTATGACTCTCGCACCACCTCCTAGATGCATCCCTCTCTCTCTATCCTTCTCCCCGTGCCTCATTTGCTTCTAACACACACATGCATGTATACCGATCGATCTCCCAACATATACCTAGGTCGACTTTAACTATTCCCCCCCCATCGATCGACGTACCTCACAAGTTATGTCTCTCCTTTCTCTGACAAAGGACGATTGATCTTCCTATGTAGTTACGTCTGCTTACCACAGCCATATCGTCCCCCCTCATCATTCGTGCATGCCTCCTGACCCGTCTCTCACACGCACGTGCACAGACAGGCAGCCATCCCCTCTCTTATTGATATTGCAGGCGTGCCCTCCGGTTGTCTAGCAAGCCTATCCCACCATTTGTTAGAAGCAACTCCACTACCACCCCCTCCAACACTCTAGCTCTGTCTCTCTCCCAACCTTATTCCTCTCCTACACATATGCATGGATGCCGATCGATCTCCCTTAATACATGAGGTAGATCGATCTCCCTTAATACATGAGGTAGGCCTCTCTCCTCCTCCACACATATACCAGCCATTGTACCTCTATAGTTAATTAGGCCTCCCTCCCCCCCCCCACCACACACCGATAGTCGAGCGTTGTAGGTAGGTATCCATGCCACAGAGACAAACTGCACCTGTCCCCTCTCACGTTCCAGTAGGCCAGACACTATATCTTTGACGTGGGCACACACAAATTCGATGGCACTCTTTATCGATCGCGCGCACACACACACATCATCCCTCTCTTCGATTCTATGGACACCTCAAGCCGATGATACCTCCACTCTCTTCTCGTGGATCGCCCCCTCTATATATATGATATATCCAGGACTCTATTTCACACATATTACATATGTTACATTTTTTGATTGACCCCCCCCCCCAAAAACTCTCACGAACCCACACACTATATCTCTCTATGTTTGTATCTCTCTCACACAACCCCACGTAGGTGGTGTACGTATACAAGAAGAGAATAGGTGCACCGTGCACGTACTCACGCTTCGTGCCCAGCCACACCCGCGCGGGTACACGGTGGAGCTCATTTCTGTACGAAATGGCAGCCCACGTGCTAATTTGAACGCGTGTAGCGGTTGTTTACCTACGGAGGTCGTGTACCACGCGTGCACGAAACAAAGTTCGACTTGATGCGTTGGCGCGTTATTTTTAAATAAAGTTATATCGCTCAATGGCACGTACACAGAATATAAAACGATTTTTATGGAGAAAAAGGTAGTCCGCTCCACTATATACAATGGAGCCTGCCTGCCTGGTTTGTCTCTCTTCAGAGTATCTCACACAAGGCTGCGGTGGCCTCTCTCTCTCACCGTTGGTCACTGATCCGGCCGCATCCCGTCCGCCGGCAGAAAGGGAGGACGTGCATCGTTTCTCCGTTCGACGGCGCCGAGGCAGCACGTCCCGATCTGCGGTACACGCCGTTCTCTCTGACCAAGCTCCGGCGCGGTAGGGCCTACGCCACCTGCTCGCTGCCGCAGTATGGGCAGACTCCGCCCGCCGCCGCTCACCTAGTTACATCCCGACGACCTCCAGGTATCCCCTCCGGCCTTGCTCCACTGCCCGTCTTCCCACGTCGCTGCATGTGGATCTTCCATACTTCTTTGCCCAAAACGTAGCTCGTCCGGCGTACTTTCCATATTGCAATCTCGTCCTCACACCGTTTTAGACAAACACAACCGTGTTGTTATCTTCCCTTAGGACAAGGAATATGCTTCTTTTTTGTCGTCGCATGTGTCATCAACTGTTATTGGCCAGTAATTGTTTCCTTTCTACCTCTTTTTTGCAAACAGGGCTATCCATTTCACCTCGTTGCTATTGCGACCTTTTGGTGAACTGCACAAATAACTTTTTTTCTTAAGAGTGTTTTGTGCAGTTGTACTAAAATGTCACACGGGCAACGTCTCTACATTTCAGTGCGACTGCACAAAGGGAGATTGGTTTTGCTCTATCCTCCTCATCCAACTCCGAGCCTAATCTTCTCCAACTAGTTAGTCTTAAGAGAGACTGCAAAGGTGACCGGCTTCTATTTGTGTGTTTATTGTTTCATCAGCAGTCCTCTATTATCGTAATCACACTTAATATCTTTGGAACAGGGACGCTCAGCTCTATTTTAGTGGAACTGCACAAAATGATCGGAATGTTGCATGCTCCAGACAGCTACTTTTTTCCCAACATGCCTTGTTGATTTAGACAGAGCTGGGGGGACGTTGCTGCCAATGAAAGCATGGATCAATTTTAATTTAACACCTTCTCACAACTTTGTCTTCAGTTGTGATGTAAATATTAGCTCTGATCTGCTAATAATTGAGATGCATTAGCAAGGAAGTTAGTTTTTTATTGTTTCCGAAAGAGCATCGATGGCAAGACACATGAAACAAAAGCTGAAAGCTCACACCATTGTACAATTTCATGCCGCTGGAAAATTATTTGTATAGTACGTCAATTATGTAAACAAATGCTGGAAGCTTGATAGCATTGCCAGAAGCCTCTTCGGCATCCCGGTCCATGTGCCATGCACAAAATTATACTCCTTTGTTCCTAAATATTTGTCTTTTTACAAATTTCAAATGGGCATATTTTAGAGTGTAGATTCACTCATTTTGCTTCGTATGTGTACTCCCTCCGTTCCTAAATATTTGTCTTTCTAGAGATTTCAACAAGTGACTACATACGGAGCAAAATGAGTGAATCTACACTCTAAAATATGTCTATATACATTCGTATGTAGTAGTCCATTTGAATCTCTATTTGAGTAGTCACTCGTTGAAATCTCTAGAAAGACAAATACTCCGGAGTATATTTAAGAACCGAGGGGGTAGTGCACAGCCGCATGGGAGACTCAGCCCGGTCGTTGCGCCGCATTAATAGTGAGTAATGAGCAGTCAAATCATAAGCCCCACCTTTCCCACTATAAGTTGCTCGGAAGAAGCAACCATCAATACGCTCTTCTTTGAATCCGCTCATACTACTCCATCCGTCACTGTTTATAGAGCGCGCTTCAGAAAAAGAAAAAATCTCTGGGACCAAGGCGACTAGCGATCGGCCTGAAAAATAGCATTGGTAGTTATAGCACGGCGTCTATTACTAGAGGAAATAATGCGTACACACATGCATGCAGTGCTTCCACCCCGGGTACACACATGCATGCACTTACTCCACTCCGTAGTACATCGAGAGAAAATTGTGGACTTGATTGCGGTTACCACGCCCTAATTAATTGAGCATTAAACCAAACGCGTCTAAAGTCTCTCTGGTGGTGGAAATGCATTGAGAGAAATGCATCATAATGAAGCGCGCCCTGTAAACTGTGACGGAGGGAGGAGTAGTATGAAGGTGCAAAACCAAGTACGCGTATGGTCAGTCGGTCAACGCACCTCCTCTTGGCATATCACTGACATGTGGGACCGGAGTGTGAGCAAACCGATCTCAATTGATGGCAAAATGGCCAACCCGCCGTTCCTTGAGAGAGACGAGGAGCGAGAACACACAGACGGGCTCGCACGGAGGCCAAGATATATTCGAGCATGGTTGATCGATATCATCATTAGATGTTGGGCTGCCGTTTTCCGCCCTTCTCTGGAATAAATGTGTACTTTATCAAAGATTAAAAAATAAGAGTATAGACGCTCCACCATGCGGTTCTACTAGTAGTACTACTCGTACTACTAAACCATGCGCTTGGCTCATCGCCTCTTCATGAAGTCGAACAATGATGGAACTCCGCATGTTCGGTACTACAGTGTATGCCTCTGGCAATCTGACACCGAATGAACTGATGCATGTCCACCGCCTGGGCGAGGGTAGATTGCATTAGTCAAAAGGCGTAAGCGAGCTTCACCTTGTCCTGCAAGCTTCTCCTCGTTCTGCGAGTTGACGGGACACACCAAAAAGTAGTGCTAGTCCATACTCCCTCCTTTCCGGTTAATATGGCTTAATCTTTTTTGTGGGTAAATGGGAGTTCTTTATTCATATATAAGCATTCTTAGGACGATCAGCCAAGACACTGGTCACTAGGAAGCGAGGTAACCCGCAAAAAAAGAAGTAGGAAGCGAGGTGTTTCATCAAGCCAGCTCTCAGCCACATTCAAAGTGCAGCAAGCACGGTTCGCACAAAGATGGGTCGCAAGGTTTGCTGACCTGTTTACATGCTGAATAACAAAAAAAGAGGAAATATTACCGAGCGCTCCTATTTGCAACAGGATATGAGCCAGAATTAAGCGAGAATTGTGGCGAGTGTTCCATGCAATCAACTTCCATTATCACATGCGAGAACCCTCGAAGAGAACCAAATGTGTTGAAGATTGCTTTATCACATTTTAAAAATATAATAAGAGTGCAGACGCTCCTCCATCCGGTTCCTAGTACTAGTATAGTACATACCTCTATAGACTATAGTAGTAGTACTAGTACTAGTAAACTTTGTGCTTGGCTGTTCGCCTCTTCGGGAAGTCGAACAATAATAGTACTAGTGTACGTGTGACTGTTGCATACACATAGGGGGAGTACGTGTAGGGGCCACTAAAGGAGCAGTCAAATCACACAGTAAGTTAGTCGGAAGAAGCAACCATCATTTCACTCTTCAATGACACGTACGCAATATAAAATGGTTGATATGGAGAGAAAAAGAAAACCACTATATATACACTAGCAGGAGCCTAAGCTACAAGCCTACTTTCTTGGGTTGCTCTCTTCACGAGCATAGAACGACGGTGGCCACACCGCTGGTCACATATCCGGCCTGATCCCGCAGCTGGGGGAAGGGGACAATGTTCTGCGTAGACGCGGTCGACATCGGAGAGGGGGAAAATCCACAGTTAGTGTGTCCCAATCGGGGGTCACCGCGGTATGGGCCGATGCCGCGTCCCAACCGCCTTCTAGCTACAGCCCAACGTCCCAGGTAGTCCATCTTGCTTTTGGAGCCAGCTTGCTCCACTGCCGCAGCTCCCCACGTAGCTCCATCTCCATGTCGATCTTTCTCTACTTCTACCGGCTTCTACTTGTGATGAGTTTATGTCTCATGAACTAGTGCCAGTACTATTATTCTAATCACACTTCTTCAATATCTTTGCCATCAGGGATGCTCAACTCGATTATAGTGGAACTGCACAAAAGCATCGTATGATCCGAGGGTGCCAGCCGTCTTTCCTTCGCCAGGTTCTACCTGGCCAGGAAATTAAATCATGTTTAGGTTTAGGGTTTAAGTCGTAGTGACCCCATCAGTAGTTTTTTTTCGTACACACTCTCACAACTTTTGTCTTTAGTTGTGAAGTAAATATTGGCTATGATCTATGAATCATTGAGATGCATCAGCATGCGTGTTAGTTTTCCTTTGTATTTGATGGAATGTTGTAACAGGGCAACCATGGAGCAGGAATGAAAATGGAGTGGAAAGTTTCCGTTTTTTGAAGAAAAAATGGAAACGGAGAGAAACCAACGTTTCGTTTCATTGGATCACGCCATCGAGCAAAACCAACGTTTAAATCACGTCTGTCGCGTTCGTGTCTCACCCTCCTCCACGGCTCGACCCCACACGGTCGCTCGGCATGCCACTCACCGCAAACCGGGTATACGATAACTTTCCCGCCTGCTTGTCGATGGATCGCGCCATGGAGTACTAGTACTACTGGAAGAGATTGACGAGTTGGGGGAGGACAGCTAGTTGTAGCACGGACTCCCAAGAACTTTTTACATGCATGTTGTGGCCGGCTATTGCGACCTTTGGACGCGGAGCAGTCGCGTGCACCAGGAAGCAGCGCGGGCGACGCTCTCTCGGCCAGCGCGCCGCTTCAATGCCGGCGCCAGTGAGAGGTCGCGTCCGCTCTGGCCGGGCATGAACGCGGCACTGACCGTTTCGGGCGGGAAGCACGCGCGGGTGATGAAGATGGTTCGGGTTGGTCAGGAGCGGCCATGGCAGCGGTCCGGACGCCCGCAAACAAGAGATGTTGTACGTTAATATTGTCGCGTATATAATTAACAACATAAATAATGTGCCAGTTGGACAAATATGATTGGAGATGGAGATGGAAATGGAATTTTACGTAAACAAGGATATGCATGTCTATGTCTATGTGTGTGTGCGCGACGACTCTCGCAACCTGGAAGCGGGGGCGTGTTTTTGATCGAGTTTTATTTCTTGGTACATTAAAAAATTGTCTGCCAGTTTTTGTTTCTTTTTCTGGGAACGCGCGTATTCTATTTAAAACCACTGCTATGGAGATATTTTTTTTACTCCATTATAGCCTCTTGTTTGATAGAGTTTCTCGCGTCTCGCTCTCTCACCCTCTCCATATCAAAATAAGATGACAGTGTCCACACTATCTCTCTCCTCACCGGTGGTCACAGATCCGGCCGAATCCCGTCCGCTGCGGGAGGTGAGGAGGTGCAGCATTGACGTTGTCGCCGTCGGCGATGGAGGAAGTCGATGCGCACCGTCCTCTCAGAGCCGGCGCTGGCGCGGACGAAGGTCCTCCGCGCCCTTGTTCGCTGCCGTCGTATGGGCAGATACCGCCCGCCTAAGCGACATCTCGCCCACCTGAGGTATAACTTCTTGTACTAGTCCAGCTCCCCAGGTCGCTGCATGCGGGTTTTCTTCTATGCGACTACTCCCCAGCTCCCCATGTATAGTAGCTAGGGTTCGTCGGCTGGTCCAACATCATCTACTATTATAGAGGAAATGCCACTCAAAAAGTTGTCCTGATTTATGCCTTGGTGGAGGTATACATGTTGTTTCGACAAAAAGTACATGGTGGTTGTGCGGTCATTGTCCATATGCTCCTATTGCATCTGCTAATCTAATACTATCACTGGTTAAATGAAGAAATGCTTTTTTCTCGGGTATCCTGGTTTAGTTCCCATCAAGATAATCATGATGCTTCTGTTTGTTGGTGTACTTTTCATAATTCTTATTAACAATTGAGATGTCGTTGTTAATCTTGTAAAACAAAGTAACAACACTATATCCCTTTTTATATTTTTGGAAACAGCGATGCATATCTCCATACCCGGGCATGTCTTCCTCAATTTTAGTGGAACTGCACAAAATTGGATGGCCATTGTTGTTCCACCTCACTGTCCTCTGCCACCTGGTTCTTCCTTCCTCGAGCTTGATTACTGAGAAGAAACAGGCCACGGTGAGGATTTGTCAAACTTCATAGGTGCCTCACCCAAACTTGATGCCAAATGGATGATGCATCACCACGATGACCTATCGATGCTCATGGTTGCGCCTCATGGTTGCGTCGGCTGGTGAAGCTGATTGATTTTCAATGAAAAACAAGTTGTCTTCCATCAGTGCTCTTTGCTTGTTACCCACAAAGATGATATCCTTCGTCAGTTCACCTTGGTTACGTTGGAGACGCAGTCGTCTTTCACGTTGGTGCAATTTTATCACACAATTGGCTATGAACCAAATGTTTCCTCGAAGAAGGATCGACGTTGGTACTAAGAGCATAAGTTTTGTATTGATTTCTAAGCCTTCTCACAACTTTGTCTCCAGCTCCTCTGTAATTTTATTTGTCCAGCTATTAACTTTATTAAAAAATGGTGTGGACTAAAAACCCGGATGGACGTTTGTTATGGAGAGAATAAGAAAACCACTCCACTATATATTAGTCGTATACACGAGTACTATATGGACGCAGCTTCATTGACTTTAGTGCACCTGCCTTTGGTTTTATGACTGGTGGGCCCAAAATGTGGCTGGCCCACCTGTCATACAGCCAAAAGCAGGTGCAATTAAGGCACCGGAGCTCAATCCATACTATAGTATATATATAAGCTGGAGCCTCAGCGCTTGTTCGCTAGGGTTTGCACTCTCCACACTCTCGCCGCACTACATATATATATACACGCTGGAGGCTCAGCGTTCCTTTGCTAGGGTTTGCTATATTCACAGTCTCTCACCCTCTTCACCAGATCTAAACAAGACTGCGTCACCGGGAAGGGGAGGAGGTGCAGCGTTCACTCTATCGCCTTCGGCGATGGAGGCAATCCACTGCCGGCTGCGCTTTTCTCTTTCACCCAGCGCCTGTGCGGGAGGGCCACCGACCCCTTCTTCCTCGCTGCCGTACATAGTGTGGGCAGATCCAACCTCCCGCCGCACGCCTTGCCACATCCCGATGACCCTAAAGTATAAGTTTCTTTGAAACCGTCATTGGTCTAGCTGCATGCGGATCTTTTTTGATTCTATAGTCGAATCTAGGTCTTGGTTCAAAGAGGAAAGAAGGGTGGAGTGGGGTGGAGCATGAATCTAGGACGTGGTTCAATGAAGAAAGGAGGGAGGGAAAGTAGCATAGACTAGCTATCCAGCCGCTTTGTTGGTTGAAAAGGGGAAAAAGGGGTAACCCAGTACACACATCTGTAAGGAACCGAACTCTTTGTTGAAAAGGGAAAGAAACTGGGGGGGTCGGGTAGTTTGTGCAGGACTAGATTTGCTGCCCTCACATAGGAAAAAGTTTCAAAGAGAACAAATATGGGACCAACGCAGATATGATGCTTGGCTACATACTCTGCATCACCCATTTATACGTGTGGACGCACATGGTGCTGGCATGTCCCATCCACATGATCGTGCAGTGTGTTTTGAGATGTTGTGCTACTTGTATTGGTACTGTTTTAAATAAATGTTGAATTGAAGCTATTGTATTGCTCTCTTTTCCCATTAAGTAGTGAACAAAAATGGTACCAACCCAGACATGATGCTTGTTGCTTTGTTACAACAAACTCTGCATCACCCCCTTTATAAGTAGATGGAAGCACATGGTGTTGTTGCGCCCACTCGCCCCTGGAACTGTTTATGCTTTTTCTTAATCTAATGCTGATGGTAAAATTAAGCAATGCCACTCTTAGAATTAACTACTGAACTATTTTAAGAGAATTTCTTTGTTAATATGAATCAATGCAACCATTTTAGAAATGCTACTGTCCTATACTTTGTTTTCCATCAAGATAAGGTAGATGCTTCTTTTTGTGGCCGCATGTTTCATCCTCCTTTATTGGTAGTAATTGTTTCCTTTTTGCCTCTGTTAAATCAGGGATATCTATTCAACTTGTTGCTATAGCAAACTTAAATGTCACACCGGCGACTTTACTTGATTTCAGTGCAACTGCACAAAATGAGATTGGATTTCCTGTGATCTTGTGTGGGTCATGACAGGTTGGTACTTGCCTTCATCCACATGATCGTGCAGTGTGTTTTGAGATGTTGTGCTACTTGTATTGGTACTGTTTTAAATAAATGTTGAATTTAAGCTATTGTATTGCTGTCTTTTCCCATTAAGTAGTGAACAAAAATGGGACCAACCCAGACATTATGCTTGTTGCTTTGTTACAACAAACTCTGCATCACCCCCTTTATAAGTAGATGGAAGCACATGTTGTTGTTGCGCCAACTCTCCCCTGGAACTGTTTATGCTTTTTGTTAATCTAATGCCACTGGTAAAATTAAGCAATGCCACTCTCAGAATTAACTACTGAATCTTATTTCAAAACTGCAACACTTGTTAGGGATTGGCGGGATTACCATTTTTGTGGCCGCATGTTTCATCCTCCTTTATTGGCCAGTAATTGATTCCTTTGTTGCCTCTGTTAAAACAGGGATATCTATTCAACTTGTTGCTATTGCGACATTTTGCTTCGCTTAATTTTGGTGGAACTGCACAAAGCGAGACCAGATTTCCATATATGTGTTGAGATCTCTTTTAGATCTTCCTCAGGAGTTGTTTCAAATATTGGTCTTGAAAGGTCAGTACCTACTTTCCTCAGAATTAACTACTGAATCTTAGTTCAAAACTGCAACACTTGTTAGGGATCGGCGGGAGTACCATTTCTGTTAGGGATCGGCCGGAGTACATGTTTAAGAAATGTATTGTTCAGATAATGTCTCTGTTATTATATATCAGTTACAGTGTTTTACAAATGGTACTATCCTGCTTTGTAGTTCTTTCTACATGTTTAACCAAGGTATTGTTAAGATAATGTCTCTGTTAAAATGAATCAGTCGCATTGTTTTAGGAATGATACTTTTCTGCTTTGTCGTTCTTTATACATGTTGAAACAAGGCATTGTTAAGATAATGTCTCAGTTAATATGAATGAATCACACTGATTGAGAATTGCTACTCTCCTGCTTTGTTTCCCATTAAGATAAGGTAGATCAGTAGATGTTTTTCTTCTGGGAGTACAAGTCATCAACCGTTATTTCTCAGTAATTGTTTCCCTTATACCTATTGTTGCTTACAGGGATATCAAAATTAAAGCTCGGTTTTATTCCGACTTTGATTTTAGTTGAACTGCACAAAAGGAGCCAATGTGTCTAAGGCAAACTGCTGCATTAGTGGGTCCAGTTGGTCTTACCACTTTGCAGAAAGAAGCAGTCACTGTTTGCGCTACATTACACAAGGAATGAGCGAGAAGCTTTACAGAGTATTAGTAGACACTGGTGACATGACTATAGTCCGCAGAGAGCATAGGAAACTCTACAACACGTGGAGTGCACTGGGCAAAAAGTGCCCAAACAAGTACAGGAAGCCAGGACAGGACTCCAAATCTGTCAATGTCATTTTAAGCAACAATGATGGGGCATCTGGGTATGGTAATCTATTTACCGTACTTTCAGTTTGTTAGTCCACCGATTGGTGGGTTGACACTGGGGCCAATATTCATGTGTGTGCTGCTGTGTCTTTGTTTTCTTGCAACATATAAATACGATATCCACAGGGTTGCTCAGCTTGATTTTAGTGGAACTGCACAAAATGTCCAGATGGTTTGTGTCCTCCATAATACTTCATCATGCACAATACATCGAATGGTTCTCTAATCATTCATCGTCACCTTGAGCCACCGGACTATATGTTTGAATGGTGCTGCTAGCGTCGGCCCTTAAGAAGGGTAAGAAGAAAGAAAAAAAAGAGATGTTGCTTTACTTGTGGTTCGGAGGAACACTGGGCAAACAAGTGCCCAAACAAGTACCAAGAAGCCAGGACAGGACTCCAAGTCTGTCAATGTCACTCTAAGCAACAATGATGGGGCATCTGGGTATGGTAATCTGTTTACCGTACTTTCATATTGTGAGTCCACCGATTGGTGGGTTGACATTGGGGCCAATATTCATGTGTGTGCTGATGTGTCTTTGTTTTCTGGCAGCATATAAATACGAAATCCACAGGGATGCTCAGCTTGATTTTAGTGGAACTGCACAAAATTTTCAGATGGTTCGTGTCCTCCACAACAATGATGGGGCATCTGGGTATGGTAATCTGTTTATCATACTTTCAGTTTGTGAGTCCACCGATTGGTGGGTTGACACTGGGGCCAATATTCATGTGTGTGCTGATGTGTCTTTGTTTTCTAGCAGCATATAAATATGAAATCCACAGGGATGCTCAGCTTGATTTTTGTGGAACTGCACAAAATGTTCAGATGGTTCGTGTCCTCCACAACAATGATGGGGCATCTGGGTATGGTAATTTGTTTACCGTACTTTCAGTTTGTGAGTCCACCGATTGGTGGGTTGACACTGGGGCCAATATTCATGTGTGTGCTGATGTGTCTTTGTTTTCTGGCAACATATAAATACGAAATCCACAGGGATGCTCAGCTTGATTTTAGTGGAACTGCACAAAATGTTCAGATGGTTCGTGTCCTCCATAATACTTCATCATGCACAATACATCGAATGGTTCTCTAATCATTCGTCGTCACCTTGAGCCACCGGACTATCAGATGAAAAACTGATGACAAACCCTGCCCGTTCCACAATCATAGGCATTACATATTTTGAATGGGAAAAGCTTGTCAAAGTTGACATTAGTTTAATATATTGGAATTGGAAAACCTTGTCAATTTTTGCTCATTGCTGTTAGCCAGAAGACATGCATTTGATACTTTTGAGTGGGACGCCCTTTGCTGTGAGCAATGTCGATCGTTTTTTCCTATTCCTGTCTTCAGTTCAGAAGTAAATATTTACTCTGAGATGCATAGTCACATGAATGTTGACTTATGTAAGATATTTTAAGAGTTTGTTCTGAATATTGTCTATGTAATGCCAGGCCTTGTGTTTGATTGCAAAGTTGAGCTTGGAATGTTGTGGCATGCGGCATCACGAGCTGTTCACCATGCCTCCTGAGAATAATGCTTCGTATTGTTTTGCATGTCGATCTAATGCCAGTGATTTGCTTGTTAAGAAGATCATCCTCTTCTGTTGTTTCCGTGCTTAAGAAGTTCATCGTCTTATGTTTCATTCATAGCCTATACGACAAGTCGGGTAGGTTAGACGTGAAACCATATGATCTTCCGACCAACTCATCATCTTAGGCCATGATTGGATTGTCGTTTTCCAACCAAAACCGCTTGTAAAACTGACGCTTGTAAATAAAAGCAGATGGTCTCGGGCGAAGCGCTTGGTTGGTCGATTTCGACTAGTAAAATATACACTGGTATCTCAAATTACACGAGTAACCCGCCGGTTATACTTACAGACCTCGGGCCCTCGGTTTCATTACGCCTGTATTTTACGTGTTGTTTCGGATGACGAGTAAATTACACTTGTATCTTAATACAGGTGTGAAATAAACCAGAGCTCCCAAGCGCGGCCTTACCGTTTCATGTCATCTCAGTCTCTCGAAGGTGCTCATAGGTGTCCGATGATCCTGGCTTCCTGAATGAGCAGTGGGCGCTGCATCAGACCATCCATAGGGCCCGCGAGGCCCTCTCCGTCGTCCTTCGAGTTGTTGCGCTCGCCGTGGTGCCAAGCATTGTTAACATGGTCAATGAACATGAGGATTCAGGAGATGACTTTATTTTGACTGGATGACAGTAGGGACCCACTAGGGCCATAGCCGTATGTACGCAAGTGCCTCCTTATTATGTACAACTATATTTTTTTTGCTTCCTCCTAGTTTTCTGACATTACGGTCCCACACCATTGTCAACCTATCTAGTCAATATAAACGAGAGAATTGCACAAGGTGCGGCCGACAGCTGGGACCAAGCAGTTCGAGCAGTATTTGTGTTTTTGAGGCGTGAGCACTGCAGAGTTTTTCTTGGCGATGTTTTCGTTGTTGTTCAGAGGAGAGCAGGGTATTAACTGGGCGGGCTGTGGCCCGTCTAGCCCAGGACAGATATCCAGCCCAGATATTAATTTTTTTCAAGATGAAAATGGCTAGCCCAGCTATACGTTTTTTTGAGGAATACCCAGGCAAGGTCAACTTGTTATTCTCCGCCCCGCTGGGCTGCAAATCTTTCCTAGGAGGGATGCATTAGGCTTAACATGAAAATTAGCTTTAAAAATAATAAATGGGATGTAATTATAAAAATTGGGCAGTAACTATAAAAAAATGCACCAAACACGAAATTAGTTTATAAAATATTATTTATGGATTTTGAAAATCTTAACTTTTAATTGTTGCGCGCGCAATGTTTCGTTGGATTTTTACGTAATACAAATTTATATTTAATCTGACTAGAAATTTCGGGATAAAAATATTTCGGATCCCATCAAAAATGTGGGAAATTTTATTGAATTCTGTCTTGAACGGTTGGTTGAAATTATTAATCGTTGTCCTAGCTAGAAAATGGGCTGTACTTTTAACAAACTGTAAATGGGCTGTAGTAAATTCCATTAGAATTAAAAAAGGGTTGTGCATTCTTACAAATCGCAAATGGGCTATAAGTTCTCTGCCACACACTTGTGGGCCTACTAAGTTGACGCGTCCCCTAAAAAAGATTGATGCGCATGCAAGGCTTTGTCAACTTATTATAGTCAACACACGGTTCTAGCAGCAGTGGCCCTTGGATGTCTATCCAATGGATGTTGTGCTTCTTCTTCAATCTCGGATATTTTAGCTTTGGCCGCCCAAAAAATGATTCCTCCCCCTGACTTCTGGGGCGCACCATTTCGGAGGCTGGCCTGTGGGCCTACTAAGTTTACGCGTACCATGGGCTTTGTCAACTTAGTCAATATAAACGATTCTAGCCGCAGTGACCGTATGATGTCCATCCAACGACCGTAGTGCTTCTTCAACCTCTGGTCTTCTTGCTCTAGCCGCCCAAAGCAGCGCCGGTCGTGCCGCCTGCTCCTGCCTCCCGTGGCCGGCTGTGCTGCCGCGGAGGCCTCACCGCCCCCTACTACTCCCACCACTGGCCAGGCCATCCCTCCACTCACCCACACCCCCTGTTATTCTGCGGTGACGGCAGCCTCACACCGCAGTTGAACCAGTGAACCATCGTACTCCTCTCCGCGCGGGCTTCCACTGTCGCTTCTTCCCCGGCTCCGCGTCGTCCCCTTCCTAGGCCTCGCCGTCGTCCACCGCCGTGGTGCTCTCGGCGCGGCGTGGTCAATATGGTCAACGACCGACTTCCATCGGAAGTGTACTGTACGTGGAGAGGCTGACAGCTGGGTCCACGGCAGCCGCAAGGAAGTGCCTCCTTATTACGCGAAAAATAATTGGTCCTCCACCTGACAGCAGGGACCCACCGGACGGGCCACCGTATTTGGCGAAAAAAACGTTTCCCCCCTGACTGCTGGGACCCACCAGAGGGGCCATCGTTTTTTGCGAAAAAAAACGTTCCCCCGCTGTCAGCTCGGACCCACCGGAAGTGCATCCTTATTAGGCACAAAAAAATGAATACTCCCCTGCTAGTTGGGACCCACCTTGGTGGGAGGCTGATTTGTGGGCCTGCTAAGTTGACGGGGACGGAGTGCTTTGTCAACTTAGTCAATATGAACGATTCTAGCTCCAGTGACCGTACGATGTCCATCCAACGGCCGTAGTGCTTCTTCAACCCCTGGTCTTCTTGCTCCAGCCGCCCAAAGCAGCGCCGGTCGTGCCGCATGCTCCTGCCTCCCGTGGCTGGCTGTGCTGCCGCGGAGGCCTCACCGCCCCTACTATTCCCACCGCTGGCCAGGCCCTGCGGCGACGGCAGCCTCACACCGCAGCCGAACCAGTGAACCCTCGTACTCCTCTCCGCGCGGGCTTCCACTGCCGCGTCTTCCCCGGCTCCACGTCGTCCCCTTCCTAGGCCTGCCGTCGTCCACCGCCCTGGTGCTCTCGGCGCGGCATGGTCAATGTGGTCAACGACCGACTTCCATCGGAAGAGTACTGTACGTGGAGAGGCTGACAGCTGGGTCCACGGCGGCCGCAAGGAAGTGCCTCCTTATTACGCGGAAAATAATGATTCCTCCACCTGACAGCAGGGACCCAGCGGACGGGCAACCGTATTTCGTGAAAAAAACGTTTCCCCCCTGACTGCTGGGACCCACCAGCTACATCTTCGCATGCCAGGAAGTGCGTCCGGGCAAAAAAACGATTCGCCCCCCTGACTGCTGGGACCCACCAGCTACATCTTCGCACGCAAGGAAGTGCCTGACAGTCGGGACCCACCTGGTCGAAGCGTACGTAGCGTTGTCATTCTGGTCGCGAACGTGTACGTACATACTGGTCGATGTAGAGGCGCGCACGTGTCGTAGTAGAGGCGCGCACGTAGCATATACACGTACGTAAAGCGGACAGGGTGCAAGAAAGTAAATACGGCCACGTACGTACATACGGGCGGGGTCTCGAACGCCTACTCGCGCGTACGTACGGCCAGGGCTCGTGTACATGGCTGGGTCGGAACGGAGAAACTGCGTCGTCGTCGTGTTCGTGGGGAGGCAACGGAATGCGTCGTGTTCATCGGGAGGCAACGAAACGCGTGGGAGCCAACCGGCTTGGAGGGAACAGCCGATGGAAACGGCTTTGTGTTCGACCGGCCACGGTCGAAACGGGGTCCTATTCATCGGGAGGGGTCTGGCGTACCGCAAAACGGAGGAAACGGACCTCCTACGGTCGAAACGGGAGTCCTGTTGATCGGGAGGGGTGTGGCGTACCGCAAAACGGAGGAAACGGACTTGTGTTGGAGCACTACGGTCGAAACGGGGGTCTTGTTCATCGGGAGGGGTGTGGCGTACCGCAAAACGGGACTCCACGGGATACTGTTCATCCACCGTCGACCTCCTCCAGCCTCCACCTGCGACTGTTCATCCATGGGCTCCTGTTCATCCAGCCTCCACCGTGCGCTACTCCACCGGCTACTGTCCAACCAGCCCTCTCCACGGGCTCCTGTTCAACCATCCCTCCACGAGCTACTGTTCATCCAGCCCTCCACCGTCTACTGTTCATCCAGCCCTCAACGGGGTGGTCCTGTTCATCCAGCCCTCCACCGGGTCCTGTTCATCCAGCCCCAACCGGCTCGATCGATCGGGGTCCTGTTCATCCAGAGGCAACACCACGGGGTCCTGTTCATCCACCCCCAACAAGAAATGTTCATCCAAACCCCCCCAGCAACGCTCACTGTTCATCCAGAGGCAGCATCGATCGGCTTGAGTTAGCAGCAGTAGCGAAGGAATCGCTCGATCGGGTTAACAGCCATCGATCGATCGCTTGGGTTCAGTAACGCGTAGCCTGCAATGCAATCGCTTTGGTTCAGTTAGAGCCCAATGCCTCGCTCAGGTTTAGTTAGAGCCCAATGCCTCGCACCCATGCGCGTGCGTGTACGAGAGAAACGCGCATCGCTCGGGCCCGACCACCCACCGTAACCGGGAACACCCCGATATTTTCCTCACCCTTGCTTCTACCACGGTTTTTTCCGTCATGGACGGCCCAAAGAATGTCATGCAGCTGCGTCTCCGGCCCGCCCAGGACGAAAAGCCCATTTTCTGTCATGATTTTTTGACATAGAAGTAGGAGCCCACCACATCTATGATGATACCGGGTTTTGTCACAATTATCATCATAGAAGTGTCATAAGTATGACAGAAAAAAATTCGTTCGGCCCAAAATGTCACGGATGTGTCTTTTTTTGTAGTGCAAGTTGGATGCACACCCACTTAGTTTCTTTTGTTGAGCTTTCATACATTTATAGCTCTAGTCATCCGTTGCATGGCAATCCCTACTCACTCACATTGATATTTATTGATGGGTATCTCCATAGCCCATTAATATGCCTAGTTCATGTGAGACCATCTTCCTCTTTTTTGTCTTCTCCACAACCACCATTCTATTCCACCTATAGTCTATGTCCATGCTCACGCCCATGTATTGCGTGAAAGTTGAAAAAGTTTGAGAATACTAAAGTATGAAATAATTGCTTGGCTTGTCATCGGGGTTGTGCATGATTAGAACATTTGGTGTGACGAAGATGGAGCATAGCCAAACTATATGATTTTGTAGGGATGAACTTTCTTTGGCCATGTTATTTTGAGAAGACATGATTACTTTGTTAGTATGCTTGAAGTACTATTATTTTTATGTCAATATTAAACTTTTGTCTTAAATCTTTCGGACCTGAACATTCATGCCACAATAAAGAAAATTACATTGATAATTATGTTAGGTAGCATTCCACATCAAAAATTCTGTTTTTATCATTTACCTACTCGAGGACGAACAGGAATTAAGCTTGGGGATGCTTAATACGTCTCCAATGTATCTATATTTTTTTATTGTTCCATGCTATTATATTATCTGTTTTGGATGTTTAATGGGCTTTAATATGCTCTTTTATATTATTTTTGGGACTAACCTATTAACTGGAGGCCCAGTGCCAGTTTATGTTTTTTTTGCCTGTTTTAGAGTTTCGGAGAAAAGGAATACCAAACGGAGTCCAAACGGAATGAAACCTTCGCGATGATCTTTCTTGGAACAAAAGCAATCCAGAAAACTTGGAGTGGAAGTCTGGGACTCCGCGAGGCGGCCACGAGGCAGGAGGGCGCGCCCCCACCCTCGTGGGCCCCTCGTAGCTCCACCGACGTACTTCTTTCGCCTATATATACTCTTATACCCTAGATCGATCAGAGGGAGCCACGAAACAACTTTTTCACCGCCGCAACCTTTTGTACCCGTGAGATCCCATCTTGGGGCCTTTTCCGGCGATCTGCCAGAGGGGGAATCAATCACGGAGGGCATCTACATCAACACCATTGCCTCTCCGATGAAGCGTGAGTAGTTTACCACAGACCTTCGGGTCCATAGTTATTAGCTAGATGGCTTCTTCTCTCTCTTTGATTCTCAATACAAAGTTCTCCTCGATGTTCTTGGAGATCTATTCGATGTAATACTCTTTTGCGGTGTGTTTGCCGTGATTCGATGAATTGTGGATTTATGAACAAGATTATCTATGAATATTATTTGGTTTTTCTTTGAATTCTTATATGCATGATTTGATATCTTTGCAAGTCTCTTCAAATTATCGGTTTAGTTTGGCCTACTAGATTGATCTTTCTTGCAACGGGAGAAGTGCTTAGCGTTGGGTTCAATCTTGCGATGTCCTTTCCCAGTGACAGTAGGGGCAGCAAGGCACGTATTGTATTGTTGCCATCGAGGATAAAAAGATGGGGTTTATATCATATTGCTTGAGTTTATCCCTCTACATCATGTCATCTTGCTTAATGTGTTACTCTGTTCTTATGAACTTAATACTCTAGATGCATGCTGGATAGCGGCCGATGTGTGGAGTAATAGTAGTAGATGCAGACTCGTTTCGGTCTACTTGACACGGACGTGATGCCTATATTCATGATCATTGCCTTAGATATTCTCATAACTATGTGCTTTTCTATCAATTGCTTGGCAGTAATTTGTTCACCCACCGTAATACATGCTATCTTGAGAGAAGCCACTAGTGAAACCTATGGCCCCTAGGTCTATTTTACATCATATTAGTTTCCTGTCAACTTGCCAATTTCTGTCGCCGTTCTTTTTATTTTGCAATCTTTACTTTCCAATCTATACAACAAAAATACCAAAAATATTTACTTTACTATCTTTATTATATCTCACTTTTGCGAGTGACCATGAAGGGATTGACAAGCCCTTTATCGCGTTGGTTGCAAGGTTCTTGATTGTTTGTGCAGGTACTAGGTGACTTGAGCGTTGTCTCCTACTGGATTGATACCTTGGTTCTCAAAAACTGAGGGAAATACTTACGCTACTTTGTTGCATCACCCTTTCCTCTTCAAGGGAAAACCAACGCATGCTCAAGAGGTAGCAACCACCAAGTCCTTGCTTCCGGTCATATGATTTGTGGCTCCACTATTGAGCAACCATGATCCCCCACCGGAAGCAAACTCCTACAAGAGATCAATGCTTGGTTTTAGGTACCCATCTTGTAATGGGTCCTTTGATGTTAGTAACAAGGGTCTTAGGAACCCAAATAGACCATTCAATGTACTCATAAGGAGAACCAACAAATTTGGCATAAACATGCCCATCACTAGCACGGCATAACACATAAGAAGGGTTAAAGTCGTCGGCTTTGTTGGAAGGGGTGGCATTGCCCTTCTTGGCACCACCATCCTTCACATTGTTCTTCTTCTCCTTAGAAGCACCCTCTCCCTCCTTCACAAAAGTTTGCTTGAGCAAAGGAGGTCGTTTGGCCTTGTCATTCTTCTTCTTGTTCTTGGACTTGGGTGCGAACCCAATTCCCTCCTTGGCCACAACTTCCTTTCGATTGCTCAAAAGGTCATTGAGGTTCTTATCCCCTTGTATACAAGACACAAGGCCTTTCTCAAGTTGCTCCTTCAACTTTGCATTCTCCTCCACAAGATGCACATGCTCACAACATGGGTTAGTAGCATTTGCGTTATCAATTAAAACCATATGAGGAAAGGTGGCTTTCTCCTTGGTTAGCTTCACTTGGAGTTGATCATGAGACTCATTAAGGCTAGCATGAGTACCCTTCAAGGCCTTGTGAGCCTTGTCAAGTATATCAAACTCCTCCTTGAGTCTAGCAAGATCAACCCCAAGTTTGGCCTTCTCGGAATTTAGCACACGAGATATAACAAGAGCATGATCAAGATCTTTCTTAATTTTAGTATGATCATCATTGTGTGACTCCTCAAGAGCCAAACGACGACCACGCTCCTCCTCAAGCGCGTTAGATAGATCTAACATCTCATCGGCATAGTCACGACTATGCCCCTCTATCTTAGAGATGGTTTCTTCGTGAGCCTCGATCATGTCATTGGCTTCACCAAGTTGTTCCAAGAGAGCAACAAAGTGCTTCTTGGACTTACCCTTGAGCTTACTCATAAAAGACTCAAATTCATTTTCCTCCTCATTAGACCCCTCACTTTCATCAATGTAATCCGTCAAAAAAGGATTAGTAATGATGGTAGTTTTGATGTTGGAGGTTACCTTGTTGGTGGCTTTAGCCATGAGGCACTTGGCGGTGATGTTCTCGTTGGGTGAGTCAAAGAGGGACACCTGTGGAGTTGTCGCAATGGCAACGGACTCACCGTATTCATCATCATCATCATTGTACTCTTCTTGTGCCACCAACCCCTTGGGAGGAGTCTTCTTGGTGAAGTTGTTCTTGTTGGGGAAGGACTTGGCCTTGTCTTTTCGGATGAGCTTGCCACCATTGTCTTCCCTCTTCTCATATGGGTACTCCGCAACCAAGTGGCTCACATTTCCAAAATTATAGCAAGTCCTCACATGTTGCTTGCCCTTGGCGCCACTTGTGTTGTTCTTGTTGAAGTTGGGCCTTGACTTCTTCTTGCTCCAAAATTGCCTTGAAGCGAGAGCCATGTGCTCATGATAAGCATATTTTGTATCTTGGGGGTTACTCTCCCCTTCTTCCTCTTCATCCTCTTCTTCCACACTAGCCTTGGCCTTCAAGGCAAGGTTGGGCTTCTTTGCTCTTTGAGAATGCAACACCGCATTGTCGGCGGTCTTGTCTAATATCCTCATTGCCACAAACTCATCCAACACTTCACTTGGGGACAAGGTGTGGAAGTCCGGCCTTTGACGGATGACAGAAGACATGGCCTTATGGTAAGGCATCATGGCCTTGAGAAACTTACGCTTGATCCAATTGTCATCCATATCCTTGCTCCCATGATCTCGGAGTGAGACCGCGAGAGTGGTTAATCTCCGGTAAAGCTCACAAGGTTCTTCACCTTCATTCATTGCAAATTCATCGGCTTCATCTTGCACCACTTCATAGTTGGAGCGTTGGATGCTTGCGCTTCCCTTGTAAATGGAAACAACATGGTTCCATGCTTCCTTCGCCATGGCGAAAGGTCGGAGATGCGCAATATCTTCGGATGTAATTGCATCTTGGATGATGAAGAGAGCATTCTCGTCGAATTGATGATCCGCGGCTTCTCTAGGGGTGAAGTTGCTTGGGTCATGCGGATAGAAACCTTGCTCAATGATTCCCCAAAGATTAGTATTAAAATGATTTAAATGACGTTTAAAGCGATAGACCCAAGATTCAAAATCCTCATTCTTCACAATCTTAGGGAGAGGACCAACATGATTCAAATGAGTGGAGGCAACCGGTCCTCCATAAGTAAGTGGAGGTTCGACATGGGCAAAGATGCCACTTCCATTTCTACCACTAGATAAGGGAACTTTGTCACTAGTAGCTTCCCCCTTGTCGGAGTTAGCATCCCTCACCTTGTTAGCAGGATCACCCACTTTCGTTGGTGCGGTGGATAGTTTAAGGCCTTCTAAGAACTTGTTAAACATGCTTTCAACCTCGGTCGTCATGGAGGTTTTCAATGTGTCCAAGGCCACATTGAACTCCTCACGAGAGACCGCGGTTCCCCCATCGGCCGCAGACGAGAACGGATTCACACCGGAGCGCTCCTCCCCACCGTCTACGGTGTCAACCATACTCTTCGGATGACAAAGTCCTTAATAAAGAGACGAGGCTCTGATACCAATTGAAAGCATCGATATAGTTGACTAGAGGAGGGGTGAATAGGCAACTAACAATTTTTAGCTTTTCTTTACCAAATTAAACTTTGCATCAAAGTAGGTTGTCTAGATATGTAACTAGGTGAGCAACCTATATGATGCAACAACAACAAGCACACAAGCAAGCAAAGAATACAACACAATATGAGCTTGCACAAGTAAAGGTGAGGGATAACCAAAAGCAGAGCCGGTGGAGACGAGGATGTGTTACCAAAGTTCCTTCCCTTTGAGGGGAAGTACGTCTCCGTTGGAGCGGTGTGGAGGCACAATGCTCCCCAAGAAGCCACTAGGGCCACCGTATTCTCCTCACGCCCTCACACAATGCGAGATGTCGTGATTCCACTATTGGTGCCCTTGAAGGCGGCGACCGAACCACGGAGCTTCACCACAATGGAATGTGTCTCCGAGGTGACCTCAACCATCTAGGGTGCTCAAACACCCAAGAGTAACAAGATCCGCAAGGGATTAGTGGGGGAATCAAATTTCTCTTGGTGGAAGTGTAGATCCGGGCCTTCTCAACCAATCCCTAAAGAATCAACAAGTTTGATTGGCTAGGGAGAGAGATCAGGCAAAAATGAGCTTTGGAGCAACAATGGAGCTTGGGGGAAAAGAGGTAGGTCAACTTGGAGAAGAAGACCTCCTTTTATAGTGGGGGAAACAATCCAACTGTTAACTACCGCTGGGGGCAGCGATACTACTCCTGGGTGTCGCGGTACTACCGCTCCCCCACACGGTACTACCGTGTAGACAGAGGGAGACCAGAGGCGGAGCGAGGACCGGACCCAGGGCGGTACTAGCAATGGTGGTAGGGGCGGTACTACCGCCTCTACTGCCGCTGCCAGTGCCGCAAAACCCGACACGAGAGGTGACACTCTTGGGTCGAGGCGGTAGTAGCACAGCACAACAGCGGCACTACGGCTGAGAGCCCCAGGCGGTACTACCGTTGGGGAACGGTACTGCCGCCTGTGGCTCTTGAGTGGTACTTCCACTGGGGTCTGCGGTACTACCAGTGGGACCATAGCTCACACAGGAAGCAACGAAAGATCCTCCATCGAAGCGGGAAGGCTCAGTGGGTGCAACGGAGATGTGTACGTGTTGATTCCATCCTAGCCTTTCCAATGCGGACCCCCTCTTGATAGTACGGTGACTCCTACGAAACAAGTCCACCAAAACTGAAATGAAAGAGCTACACCGTCTTCGCTTAAAACTCCGAGGGGAAGGAATCGTCTCGTGCCAAAGAATGAATCTCTGAAATACTCAACGCACACGGTTAGTCCGCAAAAGCATTGTCATCAATCACCAAAACTACTTAGAGAGAGACATGCCTTAACACCTATGAGTGTTTACACACAATCAAAAATAAGAAAGGAAATGTTGGATATTGTGCGGTCAAGCTAGATATGCACAAAGCATATGATCGTGTCGAGTGGGGATTTCTGGAGAAAATAATGACTAAATTGGGCTTCCATGGTGAGATTGTGGAGCTTCTAATGGCTTGTGTTACATCAGTGAAATATAAAGTGAGATATAATGATCAAGAAACAGAAGGTTTTGTTCCTACTAGGGGACTCCGTAAGGGGGACCCCTTGTGACCATATTTATTTCTTATATGTGTAGAAGGTTTATCAAGTGCTTTGGCTCATAAAGATGAGGTTCATGGCATTGAAGGTGTTCGGGTGTGCAGAAATGCACCATCAGTTTCTCATTTACTTTTTTCTGATGATTCCCTTATCCTTATGAAAGCAAATATGAATAATGCAACCTCATTGAGACAAGTTCTGGATGAATATTGTGCAAGCTCTGGGCAGTTGGTGAGTGAAGGAAAGAGTAGTATATTTTTCAGTCCTAATGTGAACGTTGAGCTGAAGGCATCAATGTGTGCAGAACTACATATTATGACCGATGCTGTTTCAGACACATATCTTGGTCTCCCATGTATGGTTGGTCTGGACAGAAGTGACAGTTTCGTGCACCTTGTTGAAAGAATTGTGAACCGTCTGAAGGGTTGGAAGGAAAAGATCTTGTCCTTTGGTGGCAAGGAGATTTTGTTGAAAGCAATTATATAGTCTATCCCAGTGTTTGCTATGGCAATGTTTAAAATCCCTTAGAAGGTTTGTAAAGAAATAAATGATGCCACGACAGGGTTCTGGTGGGGAGATATTGAAGAAGGGAAAAAAATGCATTGGATTGCATGGTGGAAGATGTGTTTGCCAAAAGATAAAGTAGGCATGGGGTTTAGGGACCTACACGCTTCCAACCTAGCCATGTTGGCAAAACAAAGTTGGAGGATGATTACTCACCCTGAACCCTATGTGCAAGGGTGTTGAGATCAAAGTATTCCCTTGATGGAAATCTGCTCAAGGCAGGCCCAAAGAAAGGATCCTTGTATACTTGGTAAAGCATATTTGCAGGAATTCAAACCTTCTGAAGAGGGCATATTTGGAGAGTTGGTGCGGGCGAGAAAATAAATATATGGGAGGATCATTGGGTGCTTAATGGCCCAACAAGAATGGTAATGACTAGAAGAGGGAACACTACTTTGAGAATAGTGAATGAGCTCATTAGGAGTATATTTGTACCTCTGGATGCAGAAAGGATACTAAGTATTCCTCTATCGGAACACTTGACTAGAGATTTTATTGCCTGGCATAAAACAAAGTCATACTCCCTCCGTCCCATAATATAAGAACGTTTTTCGTTCTTATATTATGGGATGGAGGGAGTATGTTTTTTCCAGTTAGATCACTCTATTACATAGAATGGGAACATCAATATGTATCTAAACTATCCATCTCGGAAAGAACATCTAGCACGAATCCAGTATGGGCTACAATATGGATGCCAATGGCTTGGCACACTTCTTAGCTAGACATGTGTATGATTCGAATCTGTTGTACTGGTGGGATGATGATCCATCTGAGTTTCTTCTGCCGCATGTAATCAATGATGTAACACTTCTGAAACTTAAATAAAGTCCCAAGAGGTTTTCCCTTAAAAAAATCATGCATGGAATAAAACTCCCATTTTCCCCAAAAAAACACTATTGATCCAATTTTCCATACTAGTTTTGGTTCAATTCTAAAAAGGAGAACACTATTGATCCAATTTTTATACTACTCCCTCGGTTGCATAATTCAGATGCCACTCAAATCTAATTTTTTTTCTACCATCCTGAAATCAAAAGGCCCAAGCTAAAATAAAAATCTGAGGATACCCAACCCTTGCCCCGCCGCCACCCTCAGTTCCCATCTCTTCCTCGCCGGAGCACCGCAAGTTGCTCGCCGGAGTGCAGATTCGCCGCCCAAATCGGCAGTGCGGGGTGAGTGTCGGATCACTTTGATCTCCTTCTCTTCGTGTCAAGAGATGCCGGAACACAGTACCACCGCTGCGGGGGGATTCGCAATGCCGCCATAGGCCCATAGCTCACTATCCTCCTCCGTCCGCCCCAGGGTAAGAGCCCTCTCACCGGAATCCGTCAGGCTCCATCCTTACATTTCCTCATTCCCTTTTCAGAGATCGAAATCGGATCTGATGGAGCCCCGGCAGCCAGTCGCCATGCCGGACAGCGGAGGCGCGACCGTGCTCGACGACCTCCCGGGGGCGAATAGCTCCCATGCGACGTCGTTGGTGTGAATTGTCTCTCATGCGACGTCGTTGGTTGTAATAGCTCTCATGCGACATCTGCGTTGGAAAAAATAGCTCCCATGCGACACTGCTGCCTAATCCAAAGACACATGTTTAAAACTCGAATCAGGTGAGCGGGACCCACAACATGGGACCCACTAACTTATCCAACTCAGCATTGGTCAGGTGAGCGGGACCCACAGCATGGGACCCACTAACTTATCCAGGTCAGCATTGGTACAAGAGGACACTGAGCCGTGCCCCGAGCCGTGCAGCACCCGAGCCCATCCTCCCCCCCCCCTCCCCGACCGTTGTTCTTCTTCTTCTCCGGCGACGACACGCAGCAACGCCGTTCCGGGCCGCGACCTAGCGATGTCGAGCTCCGCTTCAGCCTCCCGCCGCTCATGGCCGCGCTATGGCGCAGTGCCCATGACAAGGTGCCCTGCATGCCCACGTATCGCACCCCTGAAGCGGCTAGTCACAACCACCGACAAGAATGGCAACCTTGGGCGGGAATTCGTGAAATGCGAGAGCAAACCAGAGCAGGGAAAGGTGAGATTTTACTTCTCAATATGCCAATTTTGGTTTTTGTCTCCCAATTTCATATTTGCCCATTTTTCATCGGATTTGGGATTTAGGGTTCATCTTTCCGATTTCAGAAATTGAAGCAATGCACCCATTTTGAGTGGCTAGATGAGTACATAGAGCGGATTCAACTGGAGGGTGCATCGGGGGAGCTCGATTTACCGTTGGAGACGGAGAAGTTGGGCAAGTTTGGATCGGGCGCGTCTGGATCTGGGGCCCCTGGATCCGCCCATTCCATTGGTGCTACTGTGGGGGATGCAGGAGTGACGGCGGAGCTGAAGAAGCTGAACAAGCAGATGAAGAAACTCATCGAGTTGCAGAAGCAGGGCAATTTGATGGGGCTGATGGCCGGACTTTTTTTATGTTTGTGTAATTGCTCTCGCATTTGTTTATGTGATGATAATTAGTCGTAAGTGAATAGATTGGGTATCATTTGTAATCGTAATGATATGGATATTTGAATAAAAGTGTTGCGCTGTACGAATTCGGCATGTCTTCTCCACTCTGTTTCGGCCCCTTTTTTCAGTTCTTCAGTTCGTCGTCAGTTTCAGTTTCAGTGGTAGAGGGAGAAAAGAAAAAAAAAAGGTCCGTCCACAGTTGCCCGAAAAGGCCAGGCCCATATAGAAGTTAGGCAGGGCCGAATAGAACATATCCAGGCCCATTGATAAAAGAAGTGTAGCTAGTGCAAAAAAAGTGCACACGGTCATTGACATCGATATATCTTTTCGGCTTTAGGTTATTTCACAAATTTTAAATTTTCTGCGGTCACCTTTTTTGAGATAACTCATCTGATAATTATTTGAGCTATTTTTATGCATAAGCTATCGTGTCCGATGGTAGGGTCCCGTGTTGTTTCGGCTAAAACAAAAGGTTGGTTCTAGTTAGCAGTCTAACTTGCAGTCTTTGTGAACCAAAAAAGTTGCAACTGTTTGGTTCTAGTTTATTTCAACCAAGCATCATTTTTAATTTTTTTTATTTGTGCTATGGTGTTTTCAAAGTTTTTACTCGTGTGTTTCAACCGAAAAAGGTTGTGCCCCTCTCAAAAAAGAAGACATCTAGTGTGCCCCTAGTAGCATCTCCTTACAACATAGAGGGGCATCCCCTTACAACATATAGTGCATAAAACATAAAAGGAAGATAATTAACTAGACACGTGCTAACAACAACTTATATGATTGGATCATGTTTTAGTGCATTTTTTAGTTCACATGGCCACATAAATAAAATGCAATGGAGAAACTTTAGGCCCGAAAAAACATTAATAGATAGCACAATAGAGGGGCATCGGGTACCCTAGTAGCATAGATAGATAGAACATATAGAGGGGCATCACCTTACAACATATAGTTCATAAAACATGAAAGGAAAATAATTAAAACTAGATAGATAGAAGACACGGGCACACACGCCCGAACCAACACAAACACAAGCTAGTTAGATAGAAAGACTCGCACTCGAACAACTCCTTGGCCCCTCCTCCTTAGCCGGCGCCCCTCACTCGTCGTTCTCCGGCATCTGGTAGGGGAGGGTGTGCATGCCGTTGGGGTGAGGGAAGATGTGGTGGAAGTTGGTGAAGATGTTGTAGGTCGTGAACGCGATAAACTCGCATCCACACCAGAACACCTCGCCGAGGAGGTGGTGAGCGTCGTAGGGGTTGGTGAAGGTGACGTAGAGGCCGATGACGAAGCCGTTGGCGTTGCCATCGTACTGGTCGTGGAGGTGGAACATGGGCGGAGTGCCCGGAGGGAGGTGGCGGTAGCCGGCTTGGAGGAAGAAGCGAGCCAGCTCTCTAGGGCCCCTCCACCTTGAGATGGCCCACACCCTCAGGCTATTCTCGACGATGACTCCGGCCGGGTACTCCCTCTCCGGCACGGTGCGCGGACGACGGTAGGTAGGGCCGTTGAACTGCATGGTGGCTCGAGTGGTGGATTTGGCTCGAAAAGAAGAAGCGGAGGAGGCTTGAGAGATGAGTGTGAGAGGGATGAGGAAATGGTGCCCTTTTATAGCCGCGTTGCAGCCGTGGTCAATGTGTACACGGTGCCTTCTCGATCGTTTTCTCTTCTCCGTTCGTACTGGCATAAGTAATTGCGGGCATTAATTCAAAAACGGCGGGCAGAGCATCCAAAGAGGCACGGGCGGCACAGGCGAGATGCATCGTTTCGTGCACTTGCATCGGCGTTGCATCGGCGGTGACGCCGCGTGGGAAACAAGCCCGTTCATCCGCGCGTGACACTGAAAAAGGAGCTGCACCACCGACGCGTTCGTCTCAGGTTCAAACATGCATTTGTTAAAATAGCTTAGATGCGACGTACCTATACGCTGTGCCCCTGCCGCTGCTTTACTGCGTCGATGCGTGCATGCAAGCCCGCATGCAAATGGCTAGGCTGTGTCACAGCGTTCACGAGCACAGAATAGCTAGGCTGCGACGTTGCATGGCATGCATGGGACAGGGATGGCCCACATGTCATTGACCCTCTCGCATGCAGCCCATCCCCCCCTCTCGACGGCCGTGCGCACGCACGCCAGGCTCTGCCGGGCCCGATCCGCTCGGCCCAACGGTCACTGAGATGCTCCCCCGCTCAACCTTATCTGTTCGAACAGAGAGAAAAAACGGTGGCCAATCAGATTGGAGAATCAGGGCTCCCACGGATCGCCCCCGCGGAATCCTTCTAGAAGGCCTATCCGACGGCCGCAGTTTGGCGTTAGGGTTAGATCGACGGTGGACGTTTGGCGCTAGGGTTACGGGGTTTTGGAGGCAGTCAACGGGGTTTTGAAAGGTTTGACCGAACATTCAAATGTGTATAACTAATTCAAAAAAAATCTAAAAAATGAAAAACCTGCGCATATAGTCTTGTTATGTTACATAGTTATGATATAAAATGATAAACTTCATTTAATGATCTTTGCATGAAAAACCTTCACAAATTGGACTATCTCGACTGAGGTTGCATAGAGTTCAAAGGAGTGAGAAGAGGGTTTGAGGTTTTGAAAATGCAAAAAATCAAAAACCCCACCTTAGCTTCATTTTGGAGTGACTAAGGAGGATCTGAAGTTATTTTTGCATTTTAAATTTTTAAACTTATTTTATTGCTGACTTTGTATTAAAGGGTGTTTTTTCAAAAATAAATTAATAATATGAATACTTATTCAAAAAAAAGGTGAGACTTCGTATTGATCCTATATAGGTATAATATAAGCTAAGAAAATCTTTTTTGTGATTTTGAGAAGGTCGAAAAAAACTTGCTTAGAAATGGGGTCGTTTTCCCTTACTTTGGAGCCTGTTTGGACAACATTTTCAGTAACTATGAGTTGGACTTCACAAAAAGGGTTGGATTTATGAACTAAAGTGCATAGTAGTACATAAAACAATGCAACATCACAGAACAAACAAATGAACTCCAAAAATATTGGAGATAGGTTCAAATTTGAATGTCGGTTCAAATTTGAATTTTATTTCAAGTCAAATCAACATCATAGCACATAAGTTTTCACATGAAAGAACATAAGTTTTCACATCAAATGACAACAAACATAAGTTTTCACATCAAATTTGAATGATTTCGACTCTATTTCTTTTGCTTCTTTCTACCACTCGATTTCTTCTCCTTTTTTCCACCGTTTGGTTCCACGGCGCATAGTTTGTTGATGCTGATGCTCTTGCTTTTTGGCCCCTTGGTTTTGTTGCCAACTCCACTAGGCCCCCTCAACTTTTGCCCCTCACCATGTCCCACTTCTTCAGTTTGCACTTCTGCAGCTTGAGTAGATGGCACACATTGTTCAACTACTTCAGTTTGCAACTCAACACTTGGCAGCACAACCTCCAAACATGGCAACACAGCTGTCAAAGCAGATTCGCATGGCAGCACAACAGTTGCTTCATCTGCAACAGTTTCAGATTGCCCTAGCGCCTGCAAAACAGATTCAGTATGCATCACATCGTCTGAAACAGAAACACTTAGCTCATGTTCAGCAGTAACAGTTTCAGTTTGCTCCATATCTTTGTCACGAAACATTATCTGCTTAGTGCTCTTCCTTCTAAAGCCATTGAGTCTTGCTTTTTTCACTGGCCAGCACTGTTCAACAACAAGAGGTGGGGCTTTTTCTGCACGCTTCCTCCTAAAAAGTAAAGCATTTCACTTGGTTAGATACTAGAACAAGTAGCAAAATCAAAAACTTGCAAAAACAGTAACATAAACATACTTTGGCCTCTGAGGAGTGTAGATGCATTTGGATGAACCAACTCTGTGCCCAAGTACCTCACACAACTTGCACCTATTTTTGTTACCTCTTTGAGCCCTTTTGGGCTTATCATTCTTTTCCTTTTCCTTTTCCCCTTCTTACTACAACCACCTTTCTCAAACCATGCTTTGAATCTGCTCTGTTTTGGCCTCCCAGCCTTTCTTCTAGTGACAGGGGGACACAAGGTAAATTCTATTTCCACCTCAGGCCACTGAGATTGGTCAGTCAGTGCAGGAATTGGACTTGCATATGCAGCTTTGAATTTTTGTACTGAATAATACTCATGCAAATATGGGTGCATATTTAACCTGGGTTTAGATGCCAAAAAAAGTATGGAATGCTCACATGGTTTTCCAGTGTGTTGCCACTCTTGGCAAGTGCACTCATGCAACTCAGTATTTACCACATGCCTCTTGCCACTCTTTGTATCTCTAACTTCAGCACCCCACAAGGAAGATTTCTCAACAGATAGATGTGAAAGATTTCTACTCCTGTTGACCACCTGTTGTACCACTGCTGGAAGCTTGTCCCCTTCCAAAATATTAGCAATTTTTCCTCTCAACTCCCACAAACGCATGATCATGATCCTTATTTGGTCCACCATGTCATGCACAGGCAAGTCTTTCAAATCCTTCACTTTGTTGTTAAAACTTTCTGCCAAGTTGTTATTGATATGATCATATTTTATGGCAGTATTAAAACCTGATCTATACCACAACAGAGAATGGTGTGTGTTCAACCATGAAGCAAATTCATTATCACTACATGATGCCAATATCTTACCAAGGTGATAGGAATGTGTCTGTCTGGTGTAGGATCTTGCTGCTGGCCACATGCGCCCAAATTCATCTCCTCTGAATTTTTTTATCAGATTCATCCACATATGTCCAAAGCACTCCCTCTGCTCAGCATGGGGGAAAACATTTTTTACTGCATTTTCCAACCCTTTACATGCATCTGTGTGGATGGCCAAAGGAGAAACTGGCCCTATGCATCTTTTCAGTTGCATCATGAACCATATCCATGATGCCTCTGTCTCTGATTGAAACATTCCTATTGCAATTGGGAACATCCAGTTGTGTCCATCTAGAGCATTGCATGTAGCCAACTGACCATTCCACTTTCCAGTCAAAAAAGATGAGTCTATGCTCAAATATGGACGACAACCTGCTTTGAATCCATCTATGCAAGGCTTCAAACACATAAAAAACTTGCTGAAAAAACCTTGCCATCCTCTGTTACCTCTGTATCTATCTCCACCACACTTCCAGGTGACCTCTTCTCCACCTCTGCTTTAAAACTATACAACATCCTAAATGTATTTGCCCAGTCACCATACAATGATTTCATGGCCCTTTGTTTTGCTTTCCACACTGTGGTATATTGCAGCTGGATGGGGTACAGCTTCTCCAAGTCAACTTTAAGCCTCTTTGCAGTAGTGTTTGGAGTCTTGGCTAAAATAGGAGTAATCTTCTCTGTAACCCAAAGATGTGATGTCATCTTTGAAACTCTCTGTGAAGTGGTCATACATGTATGCTGGTGTGGTATTTGATTTACCCTTACTATACTTCCATCAGGTTGTAGTCTGGCAGACAAGTACCATTTGCAAGGACTGCCACCACCATCATAACCTTTGCACCGAGCATAAAATTTCTTTCGATCAGTCCACATAGTCTTGGCATCAAATGTTGGGGAACGTAGTAATTTCAAAAAAATTCCTACGCACACGCAAGATCATGGTGATGCATAGCAACGAGAGGGGAGAGTATTGTCCACGTACCCTCGTAGACCGACAGCGGAAGCGTTATCACAACGTGGTTGATGTAGTCGTACGTCTTCACGATCCGACCGATCAAGTACCGAACGTATGGCACCTCCGAGTTCTACACACGTTCAGCTCGATGACGTCCATCGAACTCCGATCCAGCCGAGTGTTGAGGGAGAGTTTCGTCAGCACGACGGCGTGGTGACGATGATGATGTTCCACCGATGCAGGGCTTCGCCTAAGCTCCGCAACGGTATTATCGAGGTGTAATGGTGGAGGGGGGCACCGCACACGGCTAAGAGATCTCAAGGATCAATTGTTGTCTTTGGGGTGCCCCCCTGCCCCCGTATATAAAGGAGCAAGGGGGAGGCAGCCGGCCAAGAGGAGAGGCGCGCCATAGGGGGGAGTCCTACTCCCACCGGGAGTAGGACTCCTCCTTTCCTTGTGGGAGTAGGAGAAGGGAAGGGGGAAGGAGAAAGAAGGAAGGGTGCGCCCCCCTTCCCTAGTCCAATTCGGACCAGACCATGGGGAGGGGTGCGGCCACCTTTTGAGGCCTTTCTCTCCTTTCCCGTATGACCCATTAAGGCCCAATACGAATTCCCGTAACTCTCCGGTACTCCGAAAAATACCTGAATCACTCGGAACCTTTCCGAAGTACGAATATAGTCGTCCAATATATCGATTTTTACGTCTCGACCATTTCGAGACTCCTCGTCATATCCCCGATCTCATCCGGGACTCCGAAATCCTTCGGTACATCAAAACTCAATAAAACTGTCATCGTAACGTTAAGCGTGCGGACCCTATGGGTTCGAGAACTATGTAGACATGACCGAGACACGTCTCCGGTCAATAACCAATAGCGGGACCTGGATGCCCATATTGGCTCCCACATATTCTACGAAGATCTTTATCGGTCAGACCGCATAACAACATACGTTGTTCTCTTTGTCACCGGTATGTTACTTGCCCGAGATTTGATCGTCGGTATCTCGATACCTAGTTCAATCTCGTTCCCGGCAAGTCTCTTTACTCGTTCCGTAACACATCATCCCGCAACTAACTCATTAGTCACAATGCTTGCAAGGCTTATAGTGATGTGCATTACCGAGTGGGCCCAGAGATACCTCTCCGACAATTGGAGTGACAAATCCTAATCTCGAAATACGCCAACCCAACAATTACCTTTGGAGACACCTGTAGAGCACCTTTATAATCACCCATTTACGTTGTGACGTTTGGTAGCACACAAAGTGTTCCTCCGGTAAACGGGAGTTGCATAATCTCATAGTCAAAGGAACATGTATAAGTCATGAAGAAAGCAATAGCAACATACTAAACGATCGAGTGCCAAGCTAACGGAATGGGTCAAGTCAATCACGTCATTCTCCTAATGAGGTGATCTTGTTAATCAAATGACAACTTATGTCTATGGCTAGGAAACATAATCATCTTTGATTAACGAGCTAGTCAAGTAGAGGCATACTAGTGACACTCTGTTTGTCTATATATTCACACATGTATTATGTTTCCGGTTAATACAATTCTAGCATGAATAATAAACATTTATCATGATACAAGGAAATAAATAATACTTTATTATTGCCTCTAGGGAATATTTCCTTCAGTCTCCCACTTGCACTAGAGTCAATAATCTAGATTACACAGTAATGATTCTTACACCCATGGAGCCTTGGTGCTGATCATGTTTTGCTCGTGGAAGAGGCTTAGTCAACGGGTCTGCAACATTCAGATCCGTATGTATCTTTCAAATTTCTATGTCTCCCACCTGGACTAAATCCCGGATGGAATTGAAGCGTCTTTTGATGTGCTTGGTTCTCTTGTGAAATCTGGATTCCTTTGCCAAGGCAATTGCACCAGTATTGTCACAAAAGATTTTCATAGGACCCGATGTACTAGGTATGACACCTAGATCGGATATGAACTCCTTCATCCAGACTCCTTCATTTGCTGCTTCCGAAGCAGCTATGTACTCCGCTTCACATGTAGATCCCGCCACAACGCTTTGTTTAGAACTGCACCAACTGACAGCTCCACCGTTCAATGTAAATATGTATCTGGTTTGCGATTTAGAATCGTCCGGATCAGTGTCAAAGCTTGCATCAACGTAACCATTTACGATGAGCTCTTTGTCACCTCCATATACGAGAAACATATCCTTAGTCCTTTTCAGGTATTTCAGGATGTTCTTGACCGCTGTCCAGTGATCCACTCCTGGATTACTTTGGTACCTTCCTGCTAGACTTATAGCAAGGCATACATCAGGTCTGGTACACAGCATTGCATACATGATAGAGCCTATGGCTGAAGCATAGGGGACATCTTTCATCTTCTCTCTATCTTCTGCAGTGGTCGGGCATTGAGTCTTACTCAACTTCACACCTTGCAACACAGGCAAGAATCCTTTCTTTGCTTGATCCATTTTGAACTTCTTCAAAACTTTGTCAAGGTATGTGTTTTGTGAAAGTCCAATTAAGCGTCTTGATCTATCTCTATAGATCTTGATGCCCAATATATACGCAGCTTCACCGAGGTCTTTCATTGAAAAACTCTTATTCAAGTATCCCTTTATGCTATCCAGAAATTCTATATCATTTCCAATCAGTAATATGTCATCCACATATAATATCAGAAATGCTACAGAGCTCCCACTCACTTTCTTGTAAATACAGGCTTCTCCAAAAGTCTGTATAAAACCAAATGCTTTGATCACACTATCAAAGCGTTTATTCCAACTCCGAGAGGCTTGCACCAGTCCATAAATGGATCGCTGGAGCTTGCACACTTTGTTAGCTCCCTTTGGATCGACAAAACCTTCTGGTTGCATCATATACAACTCTTCTTCCAGAAATCCATTCAGGAATGCAGTTTTGACATCCATTTGCCAAATTTCATAATCATAAAACGCGGCAATTGCTAACATGATTCGGACAGACTTAAGCATCACTACGGGTGAGAAGGTCTCATCGTAGTCAATCGCTTGAACTTGTCGAAAACCTTTCGCAACAAGTCGAGCTTTATAGACAGTAACATTACCATCAGCGTCAGTCTTCTTCTTGAAGATCCATTTATTTTCAATGGCTTGCCGATCATTGGGCAAGTCAACCAAAGTCCATACTTTGTTCTCATACATGGATCCCATCTCAGATTTCATGGCCTCAAGCCATTTTGTGGAATCTGGGCTCACCATCGCTTCTTCATAGTTTGTAGGTTCGTCATGGTCTAGTAACATAACTTCCAGAACAGGATTACCGTACCACTCTGGTGCGGATCTTACTCTGGTTGATCTACGAGGTTCAGTAATAACTTGATCTGAAGTTTCATGATCATCATCATTAACTTCCTCACTAATTGGTGTAGGTGTCTCAGAAACTGGTTTCTGTGATGAACTACTTTCCAATAAGGGAGCAGGTATAGTTACCTCATCAAGTTCTACTTTCCTCCCACTCACTTCTTTCGAGAGAAACTCCTTCTCTAGAAAATTTCCGAATTTAGCAACAAAAATTTTTGCCTTCGGATCTGTGATAGAAGGTATACCCAACAGTCTCCTTTGGGTATCCTATGAAGACACATTTCTCCGATTTGGGTTCGAGCTTATCAGGTTGAAGTTTCTTCACATAAGCATCGCAGCCCCAAACTTTAAGAAATGACAACTTTGGTTTCTTGCCAAACCACAGTTCATAAGGCGTCGTCTCAACGGATTTTGATGGTGCCCTATTTAACGTGAATGCAGCCGTCTCTAAAGCATAACCCCAAAACGATAGCGGTAAGTCAGTAAGAGACATCATAGATCGCACCATATCTAGTAAAGTGCGATTACGACGTTCGGACACACCATTACGCTGTGGTGTTCCGGGTGGCGTGAGTTGCGAAACTATTCCGCATTGTTTCAAATGTAGACCAAACTCGTAACTCAAATATTTGTTGGGAATCGTAGCATAATTTTAAAATTTTCCTACGCTCACCAAGATGCATCTATGGAGTATACTAGCAACGAGGGGAAAGGAGTGCATCTACATACCCTTGTAGATCGCGAGCGGAAGCATTCCAATGAACGTGGATGACGGAGTCGTACTCGCCGTGATCCAAATCACCAATGACCGAGTGCCGAACGGACGGCACCTCCGCGTTCAACACACGTACGGTGCAGCGACGTCTCCTCCTTCTTGATCCAGCAAGGGGGAAGGAGAGGTTGATGGAGATCCAGCAGCACGACGGCGTGGTGGTGGATGTAGCGGGATGCCGGCAGGGCTTCGCCGAGCTTATACGAGAGAGAGAGGTGTTGCAGGGGAGGAGGGAGGCGCCCAAGGCTGTGTTCTTGCTGCCTCCCTCCCCCCCCTTTATATAGGCCCCCTTGGAGGGGGGGCGGCCAAACCCATCTAGGGTGGGGGGGCGGCGGCCAAGGGGGTGCCTTGCCCCCCAAGGCAAGTGGGAAGCCCCCCACCCTAGGGTTTCCAACCCTAGGCGCATGGGGGGAGGCCCATGGGGGGGCGCCCAGCCCACTAGGGGCTGGTTCCCTTCCCACTTCAGCCCACGGGGCCCTCCGGGATAGGTGGCCCCACCCGGTGGACCCCCGGGACCCTTCCGATGGTCCCGGTACAATACCGGTAACCCCCAAAACTTTCCCGGTGGCCGAAACTTGACTTCCTATATATAATTCTTTACCTCCGGACCATTCTGGAACTCCTCGTGACGTCCGGGATCTCATCCGGGACTCCAAACAACTTTTGGGTTTCCGCATACACATATCTCTACAACCCTAGCATCACCGAACCTTAAGTGTGTAGACCCTACGGGTTCGGGAGACATGCAGACATGACTGAGACGCCTCTCCGGTCAATAACCAACAGCGGGATCTGGATACCCATGTTGGCTCCCACATGTTCCACGATGATCTCATCGGATGAACCACGATGTCGAGGATTCAATCAATCCCGTATGCAATTCCCTTTGTCAATCGGTATGTTACTTGCCCGAGATTCGATCGTCGGTATCCCAATACCTTGTTCAATCTCGTTACCGGCAAGTCTCTTTACTCGTACCGCAATGCATGATCCCGTGACTAACGCCTTAGTCACATAGAGCTCATTATGATGATGCATTACCGAGTGGGCCCAGAGATACCTCTCCGTCACACGGAGTGACAAATCCCAGTCTCGATCCGTGCCAACCCAACAGACACTTTCGGAGATACCCGTAGTGTACCTTTATAGTCACCCAGTTACGTTGTGACGTTTGGTGCACCCAAAGCACTCCTACGGTATCCGGGAGTTGCACGATCTCATGGTCTAAGGAAAAGATACTTGTCATTGGAAAAGCTCTAGCAAACGAAACTACACGATCTTTTATGCTATGCTTAGGATTGGGTCTTGTCCATCACATCATTCTCCTAATGATGTGATCCCGTTATCAACGACGTCCAATGTCCATAGTCAGGAAACCATGACTATCTGTTGATCAACGAGCTAGTCAACTAGAGGCTTACTAGGGACACGTTGTGGTCTATGTATTCACACATGTATTACGATTTCCGGACAATACAATTATAGCATGAACAATAGACAATTACCATGAACAAAGAAATATAATAATAACCATTTATTATTGCCTCTAGGGCATATTTCCAACAATATTCTCCTCCACGATCTGATCGTAGAAACTTTATTTTCTTATTACGATGATTTTCAACTTCACTCTGAAATTCTTTGAACCTTTCAAATGTTTCAGACTTATGTTTCATTAAGTAGATATACCCATATCTGCTTAAATCATCTGTGAAGGTGAGAAAATAACGATATCCGCCACGAGCCTCAACATTCATCGGACCACATACATCTGTATGTATGATTTCCAACAAATCTGTTGCTCTCTCCATAGTTCCAGAGAACGGTGTTTTAGTCATCTTGCCCATGAGGCACGGTTCGCAAGTACCAAGTGATTCATAATCAAGTGGTTCCAAAAGTCCATCAGTATGGAGTTTCTTCATGCGCTTTACACCGATATGACCTAAACGGCAGTGCCACAAATAAGTTGCACTATCATTATCAACTCTGCATCTTTTGGTTTCAATATTATGAATATGTGTATCACTACTATCGAGATTCAACAAAAACAGACCACTCTTCAAGGGTGCATGACCATAAAAGATATTACTCATATAAATAGAACAACCATTATTCTCTGATTTAAATGAATAACCGTCTTGCATCAAACAAGATCCAGATATAATGTTCATGCTCAACGCTGGCACCAAATAACAATTATTTAGGTCTAAAACTAATCCCGAAGGTAGATGTAGAGGTAGCGTGCCGACCGCGATCACATCGACTTTGGAACCATTTCCCACGCGCATCGTCACCTCGTCCTTAGCCAATCTTCGCTTAATCTATAGCCCCTGTTTCGAGTTGCAAATATTAGCAACAGAACCAGTATCAAATACCCAGGTGCTACTGCGAGCATTAGTAAGGTACACATCAATAACATGTATATCACATATACCTTTGTTCACCTTGCCATCCTTCTTATCCGCCAAATACTTTGGGCAGTTCCGCTTCCAGTGACCAGTTTGCTTGCAGTAGAAGCACTCAGTTTCAGGCTTAGGTCCAGACTTGGGTTTCTTCTCCTGAGCAGCAACTTGTTTGATGTTCTTCTTGAAGTTCCCTTTCTTCTTCCCATTACCCTTTTTCTTGAAACTGGTGATCTTATTGACCATCAACACTTGATGCTCCTTTTTGATTTCTACCTCCGCAGCCTTTAGCATTGCGAAGAGCTCGGGAATTGTCTTACTCATCCCTTGCATATTATAGTTCATCACGAAGCTCTTGTAGCTTGGTGGCAGTGATTGAAGAATTCTGTCAATAACGCTATCATCCAGAAGATTAACTCCCAGTTGAATCAAGTGATTGTTATACCCAGACATTTTGAGTATATGCTCACTGACAGAACTATTCTCTTCCATCTTGCAGCTGAAGAACTTATTGGAGACTTCATATCTCTCAATTCGGGCATTTGCTTGAAATATTAACTTCAACTCCTGGAACATCTCATATGCTCCATGACGTTCAAAACGTCGTTGAAGACCCGGTTCTAAGCCGTAAAGCATGGCACACTGAACTATCGAGTAGTCATCAGCTTTGCTCTGCCAGACGTTCATAACATCTGGTGTTGCTCCTGCAGCAGGCCTGGCACCCAGCGGTGCTTCCAGGACGTAATTCTTCTGTGCAGCAATGAGGATAATCCTCAAGTTACGGACCCAGTCCGTGTAATTGCTACCATCATCTTTCAACTTTGCTTTCTCAAGAAACGCATTAAAATTCAACGGAACAACAGCACGGGCCATCTATCTACAATTAACATAGACAAGCAAAATACTATCAGGTACTAAGTTCATGATAAATTCAAGTTCAATTAATCATATTACTTAAAAACTCCCACTTAGATAGACATCCCTCTAATCCTCTAAGTGATCACGTGATCCATATCAACTAAACCATGTCCGGTCATCACGTGCGATGGAGTAGTTTCAATGGTGAACATCACTATGTTGATCATATCTACTATATGATTCACGCTCGACCTTTCGGTCTCCGTGTTCCGAGGCCATATCTGTTATATGCTAGGCTCGTCAAGTTTAACCTGAGTATTCCGCGTGTGCAACTGTTTTGCACCCGTTGTATTTGAACGTAGAGCCTATCACACCCGATCATCACGTGGTGTCTCAGCACGAAGAACTTTCGCAACGGTGCATACTCAGGGAGAACACTTATACTTTGATAATTTAGTGAAGGATCATCTTATAATGCTACCGTCAAACAAAGCAAGATAAGATGCATAAAGGATTAACATCACATGCAATCAATATAAGTGATATGATATGGCCATCATCATCTTGTGCTTGTGATCTCCATCTCCGAAGCACCGTGCTTGTGATCTCCATCTCCGAAGCACCGTCATGATCACCATCGTCACCGGCGCGACACCTTGATCTCCATCGTAGCATCGTTGTCGTCTCGTCAATCTTATGCTTCTACGACTATCGCTACCGCTTAGTGATAAAGTAAAGCATTACATGGCGATTGCATTGCATACAATAAAACGACAACCATATGGCTCCTGCCAGTTGCCGATAACTCGGTTACAAAACATGATCATCTCATACAACAAATTATATCACATCATGTCTTGACCATATCACATCACAACATGCCCTGCAAAAACAAGTTAGACGTCCTCTACTTTGTTGTTGCAAGTTTTACGTGGCTGCTACGGGCTTAGCAAGAACCGTTCTTACCTACGCATCAAAACCACAACGATAGTTTGTCAAGTTGGTGCTGTTTTAACCTTCGCAAGGACCGGGCGTAGCCACACTCGGTTCAACTAAAGTGAGAGAGACAGACACCCGCCAGTCACCTTTAAGCAACGAGTGCTCGCAACGGTGAAACCAGTCTCGCGTAAGCGTACGCGTAATGTCGGTCCGGGCCGCTTCATCTCACAATACCGCTGAACCAAAGTATGACATGCTGGTAAGCAGTATGACTTATATCGCCCACAACTCACTTGTGTTCTACTCGTGCATAGCATCAACGCATAAAACCAGGCTCGGATGCCACTGTTGGGGAACGTAGTAATTTCAAAAAATTTCCTACGCACACGCAAGATCATGGTGATGCATAGCAACGAGAGGGGAGAGTGTTGTCCACGTACCCTCGTAGACCGACAGCGGAAGCGTTATCACAACGCGGTTGATGTAGTCGTACGTCTTCACGATCCGACCGATCAAGTACCGAACGCACGGCACCTCCGAGTTCTACACACGTTCAGCTCGATGACGTCCCTCGAACTCCGATCCAGCCGAGTGTTGAGGGAGAGTTTCGTCAGCACGACGGCATGGTGACGATGATGATGTTCCACCGACGTAGGGCTTCGCCTAAGCTCCGCAACGGTATTATCGAGGTGTAATATGGTGGAGGGGGGCACCGCACACGGCTAAGAGATCTCAAGGATCAATTGTTGTCTTTGGGGTGCCCCCCTGCCCCCGTATATAAAGGAGCAAGGGGGAGGCAGCCGGCCAAGAGGAGAGGCGCGCCATAGGGGGGAGTCCTACTCCCACCGGGAGTAGGACTCCTCCTTTCCTTGTGGGAGTAGAAGGGAAGGGGGAAGGAGAAAGAAGGAAGGGTGCGCCCCCCTTCCCTAGTCCAATTCGGACCAGACCATGGGGAGGGATGCGGCCACCTTTTGAGGCCTTTCTCTCCTTTCCCGTATGACCCATTAAGGCCCAATACGAATTCCCGTAACTCTCCGGTACTCCGAAAAATACCCGAATCACTCGGAACCTTTACGAAGTCCGAATATAGTCGTCCAATATATCGATTTTTACGTCTCGACCATTTCGAGACTCCTCGTCATATCCCCGATCTCATCCGGGACTTCGAACTCCTTCGGTACATCAAAACTCAATAAAACTGTCATCGTAACGTTAAGCGTGCGGACCCTACGGGTTCGAGAACTATGTAGACATGACCGAGACACATCTCCGGTCAATAACCAATAGCGGGACCTGGATGCCCATATTGGCTCCCACATATTCTACGAAGATCTTTATCGGTCAGACTGCATAACAACATACGTTGTTCCCTTTGTCACCGGTATGTTACTTGCCCGAGATTTGATCGTCGGTATCTCGATACCTAGTTCAATCTCGTTACCGGCAAGTCTCTTTACTCGTTCCGTAACACATCATCCCGCAACTAACTCATTAGTTACAATGCTTGCAAGGCTTATAGTGATGTGCATTACCGAGTGGGCCCAGAGATACCTCTCCGACAATTGGAGTGACAAATCCTAATCTCGAAATACGCCAACCCAACAATTACCTTTGGAGACACCTGTAGAGCACCTTTATAATCACCCATTTACGTTGTGACGTTTGGTAGCACACAAAGTGTTCCTCCGGTAAACGGGAGTTGCATAATCTCATAGTCAAAGGAACATGTAAAAGTCATGAAGAAAACAATAGCAACATACTAAACGATCGAGTGCCAAGCTAACGGAATGGGTCAAGTCAATCACGTCATTCTCCTAATGAGGTGATCTCGTTAATCAAATGACAACTTATGTCTATGGCTAGGAAACATAACCATCTTTGATTAACGAGCTAGTCAAGTAGAGGCATACTAGTGACACTCTGTTTGTCTATATATTCACACATGTATTATGTTTCCGGTTAATACAATTCTAGCATGAATAATAAACATTTATCATGATACAAGGAAATAAATAATACTTTATTATTGCCTCTAGGGCATATTTCCTTCATCAAATTCTTTTTTCACTGCATAGGTCCTGAAAGACATCCTAAACTTCTTCATGCTTGGCCACAACTTTCCCACCTCAATAACTGGGTTCTCTTTGTCATACAAACAAACCAACTCATTATCATCTGCATTATCCACATCATCTGCAGCCTCTCTCATCAGCTCTTCTTCATCCTCATTTGCATTTCTAGGGCATGTGTTACCATCAGCAGGCAAAGAACTGTCATCCTTCTCCTTATCTTTGTCATCAACTTGAATGCCAAACATTTCGGCCATATCAATGTCAGATATTGGTGTAATGACCAAATCTGTTTTTTCATTCAACTCTACTACATTCCAGTCAACAACAATCTTCCTAGCACCATGGGTTCCCTCCTCTACATCTGCATCAATCCATGTATCTTCAGCTACTACAGTCGGTTCAGTCAACAATGCCAACATCTTTTTTTATGAAACCCACTCATTATCTTCCACCTGTGCAGCCATCTTTGATGGCACATAACCAACTCTGGAATGAGTTTGCAGATCAATTAGCTCAGCATAAAATGTTACTTGTTTGCTTGCCCACCTTTCTTGCTGATCAATTTCAGCAACCATGGATTCTCCATCTTCAATTCTCACATATTCACCATTATAGTTATCGAAACGTTGCAGAGATACCTCTTGTTCTGGACCCCAAACAATACTCTCCCCAATTCTCTCCACCAAATTGCCCACGGCCTTCTCCTTCATGCTCTCCAATTCCTGGGGATCAACATCTGCAAATTCGACATCCAACCTCACGGTGGTATCTCTATCAATGTCTTGGACACTGCCATCACTGAGCTTGGCTTTACAGGGAAAAAATTCCACTATAATTGCGAATGTGGTGGCAGAACCTGAACCTCCCCTGTTTTGTCAATGGCAGGCAGCGGCAGCAGTGTAAGCGACAGTCACTACCAAATCAAGTTCGATAACAGCTAAAATAGAAAAGAGGGCGGCATTACCGATTTGAAGCACTGTCTCCTCGCTCCATCTCATTCAGCCCCCGCGCTCCTATCCAATCGAGATTCTAAAACGCCAAGAAACAGGGGCAGCATGAGGCCACAGATTTATCCAAAATTCTAGGGAATGGGACTAGAGTTTGGAAAATACTCACTCGCAATAGCCGCTGCCGTGAAAGGCGCTCCACCACCGGGCAGGCCGCGGAGAAGAAACGGCCCCCGGATCCAATCAAGATTCTAAATCGCCAAGAAACGGGCACAGAGGGGCGGCATGAGGCCACAGATCCCCCAAAATTCTGGGAAGTGGGACTAGGGTTTCGGGCTCACTCGCAATAGCTCTGCCGCTACCGAGAAATGCGCTCCACCACCGCGGAGAAGAAACCGCTGCCGGAGAAGATGCTTACGGCAGCGCCGCTCGCTCAGTCCAGCACGGGCACGGTCACACAGTCACCGGTCGAGTCGTGGACGGTTGACTCTTGACTACGTGGCTCTAGGTGGACCCCACCAGTCAGAGCACATAACCCCTGGTGTCCTAACCAAACCTCAGCCTAACTAACAGCCAACTAGCCGCATAAACGGGTTGTCTTGCTTGAGCTATTTCTGCGCTGGGAGACGTCGCATGAGAACCATTACAACCAACGACGTCGCATGAGAGACAATTCACACCAACGACGTCGCATGGGAGCTATTTGCCCACCTCCCGGAGTGGATCCTTGTGGAAGAGATCTTCATCCGTTTGCCGCCCAGGGACATCGTCCGCTGCCGAGCCGTCCGCAGGTGGTGGCGAAGTGCCACCTCCACCGACAAGTTCATGCTGGACCACCGCCGCCGCCAGCCCTTCCTGCCGATCCTCAGCCACGTTGTTGAACCGCAGAAAACCAGCCTCATGTTATCCTTGGACGCCGATGCAGTCCAGCAACGGCTCTGCCCGGTCATCCGGACCTTATACTCCGGTATACTCGAGGCTACGTGTGATGGCCTCCTCATCGTCTCCCACGGAGCCACGGCGCATGAGTTCTTCATCTGCAACCCGGTCACCCGCAAGTGTGCTCCCCTACGGACGCCTCAGAACTTACTGAGCTATTACTACCAGATTGTCGGGTTCTATCGGCACCAACCATCCGGACAGTACCGAGTGCTTTGGGTCTCTTGTCCGACATATAACACAGAGCATTAGAAGTACTTGTGGCATTTTTTAGTCGATGAAATGGTTAGTCTGGATCCTCCCTTCCAAGTTTAATACTGTACTAGTTTGATTCCTTGCTCAGTGGTCAGTGCACAATTCTTTTCTAAGCACCTGGCATGGTTGTTCCTGGTTCCTCTTTGCCTGGATAAATATTTTCAGTTTACATGGTGACAATTTAACTAGTCAATGTTGTTTTTAAATCTGAACTCTCATATCATGTTAAAAGTCTAGCAATTTCAATTGTTGCTTGTGTGGGTTGAAATCTCTAAAAAAACAAATATTTAGGAACGGAGGGAGTAGAATAGAATTCGGCCTAGCCTTCATGTGGATTAACTCATAGCATGCCTGTTAGATTCAGCAATTCAGTGATGTTTCTTTGGGTATTGAATCCGGCTCCACGTATACATATCTCACTGCATAATAGAAATATAGATCAATGATCTAAACTTTGACATCATGATTATATATGAGGCCTCAGGTTATTACAATGGTTAACCTCGTTGCCTTCCATCATCTGAGATAAGACCTCTGTTGACGTTGATGTGAACTGTCTGTAGAATTCTGTACTCTCGAATCGCTTCTATCCACATGATTTGCCAAAGCACATTTTTCTTGGCCATTACACTGGCAGCTTGACTTGAACAACTCTCCTGAAAATATGCAAGTTGGGTTACATTTAGATTTTGCCATTTCCTTCTCTTTTTTTTCCTGTATTCAAAAGGACTGAACATCATCGTGTATCATGTTTTTTCCATGGGAGATGTTCAAGTGAAGCTGTTGTTGGCTGATACAAACAACAGCTAACAAAATCACTGAATGATTCCTAGAGCATAATTTTTTTTCCCACTTCATCAGTAGCTAGATTTGTCAAAAAAAACTATAAAAAATTGCGGGTCTAGATTTGTCAGATTGAAACAGTTAACTGTACGTTAGAAATGTCGTGTAAAATGCAAAAAAAAAGTGTGGGTGATTGTGGTTGCCGCAGTTTTATCTTTTCTGGGATTATTAACTTGCTTGATGAACCATTTGAGTCGACTCTTATGGATCTTTCTTTCCCCCCAATAGTAATGCAAAAAAGCATAACTCCTGCTGATCCAGTGTGAAAAAAAAGGGAGTTCACGAAGCTAATTAACTACTCCCTCTGTTTTAAATATTTATCTTTTTAGAGATTTCAAATGGACTATCACATACAGATGTATATAGACATATTTTAGAGTGTAGATTCACTCATTTTGCTATAGTCACTTGTTAAAATCTCTAGAAAGACAAATACTCCCTACGTTCCTAAATATAAGAGACCTTTTACGGTACATCAATTTAATTAGGGCCGTTTATTTCTATGGTTCGATGGTTCAGATTAGGCAATACTACATCAAATTTTCAGTAGTATATTGAGTAATTAGGGGCGTTTTGGGTAGTTCACTGTTAACCAATCCCGTAGGCAGATTCCCTTCAGAATCAAGCGGACGGCAGAGCTGGAATTTCACGGAGTCGTTAGCGTTCATTTGGTCCGTCCTGCTCCGTCCCCATCGTGAGCGGCTACCGCCGGCCATCGCCAGCCCACCGTGTGCCATCGCCCACGTCCAGCCCGCCCCGCGCCGGCCCACCGCCCCACGACTGCACGGACGCCACCTCGAGCCCCGTACCAACCTCCGCCTCTCTCCCCCTCTGCTCTCTTCTTCGCTACCTCCCCTTTCCTCTGTTATCTGCAAGCGCATGCTGCGGCCGGCCTGCTGCTCGGCGTGCGGGCGGCGTACCTGGCGTGCGTAGTCCTCTCTGTGGATGTGCTTGTCCGCCGTGCTGCGTGTGCTCTGTGTGTGATGCCCGTTCGTGTGTGGCGCTGTTATGTGATATGTGCTTGTGTCTGCTATACTGCTGCTAGTGCTATGACATGTGCTATATGTGCCTTTGTGTAAAAACTTAGATTAGTGGGCGCCGGTGTACGTACTTGCGACGGAGAGAGGGCAAGAGAGGAAGCGATCTCAGGGCACCGGCCGAAGTACGTGCAGACTGGGAGAGGGCCACCGGGTGGGGCGGGGCGGCTGCGTCGTCGCTGGGACGCATCACGCATGGGAGGAAGATCTTGAGGGGCGGCGGACGGAGGCTGTTCGATGCAGAGCGGCTGGTTACTACTCCCAAACTCTAATAGTTAAATTACTGAAATATCCTGGATCAAAAAATTGAGGAATTGATATTGGCCATTGGATCAATTATATACTACACACTTTTTCCGGTAGTATGATGTACCGTAAAAACTCTCAAATATAAGTCTTTCTAGAGATTCCACTACGAATTACATAAGGATGTATATAGACACATTCTAGAGTGTAGATTCACTCATTTTGCTCCATATATAGTTTATATTGAAATCTCTAAAAAGACTTACATTTAGGAACGAAGTGAGTATTTAGGAACGGAGGGAGTACTAATTATTATGTGTACTAAGTCATGATCTGATTTTCTTAGGTTCGGTTCTCCTTGTACTTGTAACATTTTGGATTTTTTTTTCGAAACGGAGGCAAAAGTTTTGCCTCATCGATTAATTAAGAAGAAGAGAATTGCTCAGTTAATTTACGGAAAACCGGGCGAAAACCAATACAAATGGAGCATGGACTAACTCCTCACATGGCAAGAAACCCCACAACAGCACATGCGGTCCCTCCCAGACTCTCTGAATACACAACATCCACAAACCCCGACATTGCTACTACACCAAGAGACCCCCGACAAGAACAGCTCGACACAAGACATCAGGCACCTCCCAACCCTCAACGACAACCCAATCAAAGCGGACAGGCCGAGAGATCGAATGTCATCCATCAAGCAGCGAGAGACGCATTGCCCATGGCGCCACTCTTTCCTTTGCCCACCTTCTTTTGTTTGCCCCTTATTGGTGTCCCCGTCAAGAGGCAAGCAATCGACCTACCCAAACTAGGTCTAGCAACCTCCAAACTGGCGAGTAAGTCACAAAGTTCCTTCGCAAAGAGAGCATAGCTCAATGGTCATGTCACTCACAGGCATCACTTGTTCCATGGTCGCAAACGAGGGAACATCAGCAACATCCAAAACTCCGTGCTCTATGACACCAAGGGGTAGACTGGTTGACGCCTGACACCCAATGGACTTAGGAGATCGAGAGATTGAAACATCCAAATCACCACACCCCAATGGACTTAGGAGATCGAGAGATTGAAACATCCAAATCACCACACTCCTCAACATCAAGTATCTGGCTAGACTCCAGGGGTGATGCTGGCGATAAAGCCACAATTGAGATCTCAGGAGGGTCTACTTTCGGTTGTTCGACGGACAGAGGCAGAACCAAGCCCCCCCCCCCCCCAGCTCCCGAAGCTCAGGCATGATCTGCAGCACCGGAGTCACAACCACATCATTGCCTAGACCCTCATAGGCCGACAGCGGCGAGCTGGCTCTAGCACGAGGGGAGAAACAACCATGAAGCTCATCTCCCCTCTCAACCTCGAAGCTGCCATCAAGCACAACCAAAGGGCGCAACACATGAGCACTCCGCAACACAAGCGGCGCCAAGGAGAGCCCTCCTAGTGCAGCCTCAACTCGCTCCATGAAGCTCTCCATCTGCAACATCCAACCTTGCATGGAGAGGCTGGACCGTCTCCTCAAGCCGGAAGGAAGCCATATCAAAGAGCTCAGAGCGCAACATCTCGGCCTGCATCTTCAAGGTAGGCCGCACTGGGATATCCGCCAAGGCCACAGAGCCAGCAGGAGCAGTAACGATCGATGCCCAAGAATTACGACCAAACGTCTTCGAGAGGGGCGCGACATCTTTCTGGACCTTGCGACGAACTGAAGCTTGTTGGTATCCGACAGGGAGGCGGGGCAATGGCGACAAAGTAGGGCTTCCCAAAAAGCTGAGGGGACGCCAGGCATTGCGGCACCCACGCGCTCGATGACCATTCTCAAGGCATGGAGAACACCTAAAAGGATCTCGACACTCTGCTGCATGGTGTCCAGGATAGAGGCATCTGCAACATCTACCATGAAGCCAAGCGGGGATACAACGGGGAGCCAGTGCAGGGGCCTAGTGACACCGGGCATTGCACGTTGCGTCGCCGCATCACCTTTTGCCAACCACCGCATGAATCCGCATCACACGCCATGCCCGGCCGAGCTGCCGGAACTGAGGATTTGGTAGCCGCCGCCGGCGGCGGTGGGGCCAGCGCATCGTCATCCTCGTAATCTTCATCGTCGGTAAGGGTGCTCCACGAAACATGCCGCGCCTTGTTCAGACCCGGCTCAGCACCGAGAGGAGTTGGGGATGGCCCCACTTCTACAGGAGTCAGGGACGGTGCGGAGGTGCCAGCCGGAGTCGTGGACGATGCGGTGTTGCCAGCCGGAGTCATGGACGACGCTTCAGCAACAGCAGCCGGGGGTGGCGGCGGGGCTTCGACAGGAGTCGAGGACACCGTACCAGCGTCGGCAGGAGTTGGGGACGACTTGCCCACAATAGAAGTCGGGACTGACAGCGTGGTGCTGCTAGGAGCAGAGTCAGCGGAGGCAGGGGATCCAAGCCCTCCAACCACCAGGCCAGGAGCACGATCTGGAGCAGCACGTGCCGCGTCCAGGGCAGAAAACGCGACGACACCGGTTGGAGGATTCCGGGGGCGAGGCAGGGAGCGCATGCCCGACTGCGCCGTCGGAGGTGCTGCCACATCTGACCTCGGCGGGAGTCTAGCACGGGACAGACGGCCGCCAGCTGCCGGGGCGGCCATGCGGGAGGCAAGAGCAGCCGCGGCCAGTGCGGCGGCAGCAGCTGAGGCTTCCTACGGAGTCGGAGATGACGATGCGGACGCGAGGGCCTTGAGCAGCGCCTCGAGAGCCTGAAGGGGAGAGGGAGTGCAGCTGAGAGACCACGCGGAGAGCAGCACGGATCTGGTCTCGGCGGCTGAAATGACGGCCGGAGGAGGGAGATCAACCTGGCGCCGCCGGCCGCGGGCGCGGTGTCGCGGGAGCCATGGACGTTCCCTCCTCGCCCTTCGCCTACTAGAATTGTACATCTTGGGTTACTAGATGACACCCCGCGCGTTGCTGCGGGACTTTGTTGTCGTGAAGATGATAACGATTAGAATTACTTTTATGATAAATTTTATTTACACAATGAATTTTGTTTTATAACATGCATATCAGCACAATGATTTGAACAATTGAAAAGAAAGATATTGGAACACCCAAGAGCTGGAATAGCTCCTTTCTTCCTGTATGCCTTGACCTTCATGGTCTCTTCTGAACATAGCCAAATGCCATATAAAATGAGTAACGTCAAAATCTAAATGCCTCATATGGTAACACTTGGTACAAAAGAATAATTGGTAAGTATTGGAATTACTTTTATGATAAATTTTATTTTCATTCAATGAATTTTGTTTTATAACATGCATATCAGCATGATGATTTGAACAATTGAAAAGAAAAGATATTGGAACACCCAAGAGCTAGAATAGCTCCTGCCTTCCTGGATGTCTTGACCTTCATGGTCTCTTCTAAACATAGCCAAATGCCATATAAAATTAGTAGCGTCAAAATCTAAATGGCTCATACAGTAACACTTGGTACAAAAGAATAATCCAGAATAGTGACCCATTGCATTGTTGTAATTTATAAGGCGTGCAACTACAAAAAATCCAGAGAATCTTAGGGATCATAATCACATCATATACAACATGGTTTTTGATTTCCTTTTGAGTAGTACCAAAATCGACCACCGTTACCACTGATCAATTGTACTTTACGATCATACAGCCACATCTTTTGTGAACACTACTAGAAAAAGGCTTATCTCCAATATCTCTACTAGTGGCACCATGATGGTGGTGATATAGCAGTGGCGCACCAGAATCAGGTGCGCCATTGTTATGTTTTACTAATAACGCACCACATGAACAGTGCGCCATTGCTATTATTTTGGGCATACCTAGGTGTGGTGCGTCATTGCTATGTCTGGTGAGGGTGTGCCTGCGTGTGTGTGTGAGGTTACTAATGGCGCACCCTCCCTGGTGCGCCATTGCTAGCAATGGCACACCAGGGAGGGTGCGCCATATATTAACGTCTCACACACACAAACACCCCCCCCCCCCCCCCCCCGCCTTTTAGGTTTTTTTAAAAAAATTAAAAGAAAATGATAAAAGATTCAAAAAAAATTAAAAATAGATGCCCATGTGTTATGTGTTCTAGTTGTTAGGAAAATTAACAAACATGAATTTTGAATTTTTTGCAAAAGGCCGCCGTGTTTCGGTAAAATGGCCGTAACTTTTGCATACGACCTCCGATGAAAAAGTTTTTTATATGAAAATCATCTACTCGAAAAGTTATATCCGAATTCAACGGGCTACACCCGTTATTGATTTTCTAGAATCCTCAAAAACCAAACAGAAAAAAGTTACGATGCTTTTAAGATCTGTAGGCATGGTGCGCCACTGCAATGGCGCACTAGTGCATGGTGCGCCACTGCTATTTTCCCGCCTTCAAAATTTAAAAAAATACAAAAATAAATAACAAGTTAGCAATGGCGCACCTTATGAATAATGCGCCACTACTATTTTCCAGCCTTCACAATTCAAAAAAATCGAAAAAAAAATAGCAATGGCGCATCAGTGCATGGTGCGCCACTGCTAAGTTGGGACAGAAGTTTAAAAGGGCCGGCCAGGCACTTACCCCTTCATTCTTCTCCTCCTCTCCTCCACTCCATCTCCTCCACTCCATCTCCTCCTCTCCGGCGACCTCCTCCTCCTCACGGTGCTCCTCCTCCGGTGACCTCCTCCTCACTGTGCTCCTCCTCCGGCGACCTCCTCCTCCCTCCTCTCCTCCTCACGGTGCTCTTCCTCCGGCGACCTCCTCCTTCCTCCTCTCCTCCTCACGGTGCTCCTCCTTCCTCTCCTGCTCACGGTCCTCCTCCTCCTCCCTCCTCAACTCCTCCGGCGACCTCTTCCTCCCTCCTCTCCTCCTCACGGTGCTCCTCCTTCCTCTCCTGCTCACGGTCCTCCTCCTCCTCTCCTGATCCTCACGGTCTCTCCTCCCTCCTCCCCTCCTCACGGTCTCTCCTCCCTCCTCCTCTACTTCCGGCCACATGTGGAGCTCCCCCGGCACAAAGAACGTACCAGATCCAGGTCGAGAACGAAATTTGAAAAAAATTCAAGCAAAAAAACAAGCCAAAAAAATGAGCCAGATCTAGATCCAGATCCAAATTCAAAATTCAAAAATCGCAATGGCGCACGGTGGGGGTTAGACGGTGCGCCACTACTATTTTCCCGCCTTCAAAATTAAAAAAAAATCAAAAATAATTAAAAAAAAAGTTACCAGTGGCACACCTGTAGCAATAGTAATGGCGCACTACAAGGTGCGCCACTGTTACCTGCAATACTAATGGCGCATCAGAGATGCGCCATTAGTATTTGTTACTAGTGGCGTGGTAATAGTGGCGCACCTATAGTGCGCCATTAATGGCAAAAATAGGTGTGCCACTAACAGTCCTTTTTCTAGTAGTGGAATCCACATACCCTGACATATGTATAGTCCAATCAATCAAAGTGTAAGGTCCAAAAGACTAAACAAATCAAATTTTATCCTGTATTCAAACTGATGTAGCTAGCTGAGGAAGACGCAACTGGGCCAAATAGAATAGGCAATACAGTGGATATAATCTGTTGAAAAGAGGAGCTCACCTGTCTGCCCATGCTTGGCGTTCACGCGGAAGACGTTGGGGTAGAGGCGGCAGTGTAGGCTGGTGAGTAGGAGAAGAGCCGGACGACTCCACGCACGCCGGCCTCTATTGCGACGTACAACGCGGACTCCTCGGCTCCCATCAATACGACAGCAAGCCATGCACTGGATTTGGAAGCCTTAGCGTCGGATGCCTCATCGTCTAGACGTCGACCATGATGCGATGCACTGTGTCGCTTGGCGACGACACGGAAGGCATCCCAATCAAGACATTAGTGGATGGTGTGATGAGAACGTAGAAGAGGGTGGACGACTCCGAGTGTGCTGGCCCCCGCTGCGATGTACAACACAGACTCCCGGCGTCCATGAATTCAACACGGTAACAAGCAACGTTCTGGAATCGGACGCCTCGACGTTGCCCAGGATGGGGCGGCGTCATTGGGTTGGACGGAGGCAAGTGACGCGGTGTGGCCAGACGCTGAGTATCATGCGACGAACCGTGTCAGCGTCCTGAGATCGCCTGCTGGGAGATCGACCAGATATCCACTGGCGATCAGGCGAGTGAGCGGCTGCTCTGTGGTCTTGTCGATCGCCAGTGCTACTGATCGATGCGGGTGGATTCGGCAGCTGAAACTTGCTTTATATTGGAGAATACGACTCATTGAGGAAGGGGCAGAACCGTAGAAGACGAATGTAACCAGGAAATTCAACCGGCAAAGGTGATGTGAGGCAATTATGAAGAAGATAGAGAGGCCAGAGGGAGAGGTAATCGTCAGTTCCTCGGCCAAACTAAATACCCGGCTGGATTATGGAGAAGTTAGAGAGGCCGGAGGGAGGGGTAGTCGTCAATGCTTCCGCCCAGCTAAATACCCGGTTGGAGGGGCAATTAATAGTCTAATACCCGGTGGAATGATGCATGTCTCATGACTGGGTGGGTGCAGAACTGTTGACGTGTCTGCTGATGTGTATAGCCTGCATGTAAAGAGAAATGATATAGTTGGGAGGTGGCACATTGCTGATGTGAACAGTGTGTATGGTGAAAAAATAGGAAGTAGTGGGAAGCAACTTCTTAAGAATGGTAGATTGGTGTATACCTTGAGTAGACTCTGCTCTCTCTCTATGTAAGCAGTATGGTTTAGTTCCAATTCTGCTGGATGGATGGATGCTAACTGATTATTATGATCAACTGAATAGACTCGGTTTGTTTGCTTCATTTGCTGGTAGTATAAACAATCTAATTCATGTAGTGTTCTTCATTTCGCTCTCTTTGGCCTACAGGTGCACTATGCCGACTGTAATAAGTACAGGGAAAATTGGGGCGAATGGTGATTTCCTGAAACAGGAGGGAAGGAGAGCTGAAACTAGGTGATCACCACATGACTGGAGCAGCCTGTCTAATAGAGACAGTGCCATACTCGCACAGAATTACAAACTGGATAAAAACCACAATAAAGACACTTCAAATTTTATAGACATAAAGTTGCTCATACCTTTCTAGAAAAAACAAGTTTTCAAGTTTTAGTTTAAGTTGAACTTCTTAATGTCTAACCAAGTTTATTAAAAAGCTACAAATATATTGTTTGAGGAAAAAGTATCATTATCTACAATACAATATAAAAAATAATAAATTGACAAAAAGCTCGATAGGCCAAGCAGGAGGTAGAGCACGGTCCTGATGAAGAGGCCGTACATGGCCCTCTTCATGGTCTTCCTCTCGAGGGGGAGACTTGAGGGGCGGATCCTATTCCGTGATTTCTAAAAAAAATGGTTTTCCAAGAAGGTTTGTTTTCCTAGACTGGGTTTGTTTTTCTGCTGGTTTTCATTCGGTTTTTCCTAGGTTTATTCTTTTCCTTTCTCGTTTTTATTTTCCCCTTTCCCTATTTTAAAATTCATGAACATTTTTTGAACTTTGGAAAATCTGGGATTTTTTTGTGCGGGTGGGAATATATTTTTTTTCAAATTCATGAACGTTTTTTTAAACCATACTTTTTGAAATTTACGAACATTCTTCATACTAATGAATATTCTTTTATATCCAGGAATTATTTCCAAAATTGTGAACATTTTTTAAAATTTAGAACACTTTTTGAAGTACTAAAATATTTTTCAAAATTATAAATATTTTTTTGAAATCTAGGAACATTTGCAAATTCAAAATTTTGGAAACCTAGGAACTTTGTCAAATTAATATTTTTGAAATCTAGTCATGCACTTGCGGTTATGGTATATCCCAAGAACGATGCCAAATGTTTTTCCTTCCTCTTATTGGTATTTGTTTTGTTGCCGTTTTTTCGGTTTTCATTTTTCCTCGTTTTTTTGGGTTTTCATAAAAAAAGTTCATCCAAACCTATTAACATGAGACCTAGTTTCGAAGATCTCGACACGAGAAATCAGACGGGGAAAATAGTTAGGGATTTGGACGCACGGTTCAAGATAAATATTTTAAATACAAATCTACGAAAAAAAGAAAAAAACTCACAGGTTAAGATATGTGGCACACTGTGCCACTTGTCAGCCCTGAGATGATGGGGAGTGACCTTTTGCAAGGGGTAACCCTTAACTAGTGATTTCGCATTCCTTCGGACGCTAACAGCGTGCTAACACAAAATATTGTAAGTCCCCCTGACCCTTAGCGGCTAGGAAAAACTCTTTCCTCCAGGCTTCGACGGTGAGCCCATGGATTCACCTTCTCTCTGCCCGCCACTCCGGTGTTCGGTTGCGGGGAGGGGAATCCCGGTGCCTTTGCTCAGGTTAGTAGTTCATGTTATGGTTTTTTTAGTACTTGCAGATGCGGGCGGGCGGATGGCGGCGCTTCTTCTTCGAGTTTGTCTTTCGGGCTCCGGTCCTTCTTGAGTTCGTCCATTTTTTCGACGAGGTTTCGGTGTATATTCCTGCCATCTCCTTTGGGCAGTGAGGTTAGGGTTTCTTGTCGTGTGGCGAGATTTGGTGTCAGCTACTTCAGATCTATTCAAGGGTTCAATGGCAACTATTGCGGCTCCAGGGCACTGGTCCTTAAGGGCATGTGCACGAAGACTTCCCAGCTGTCATCTAAAATGTCAAGTCAGCTTCGGTAGAGGAGCGACGACAGGGGCGCGGCGGCGCTTGTTCTGACGGCGGTAGTGGTTGCACGGCGGTCTCGAAATCTGGATGTAATCTTTATTATGTTTGAGGTGCTTTGTACGAACAATATGTTTTATTAACACAATACAAAATCCCAGATGTAGACGCACATACATTCACCCTTATGAACGCACGCATACACACCCAACGCCTATGAGCACCTTTGAGAGACTGAGCCGACACATCATCTTGAGATTGACAAAGTCGCCACAGACGTCTTCATGGTCGACGGGAACGTCTCCTCTCACTAAATGTACATGATTGAAAAGGTCTGAAATAAATCCAGAAAGACACGAGCAACGGTGTCGAGCCTAGGTTTTGAACACCGATGGGTTTGAATACCGGCGTCCTTCTAACCATTCAATCGCAGAGTGGTTTGAAAGAAAAAAAACAGCGTGCTAACACACTTCCTAGCGGCAAATTTGACAATTTTGACCTCTGGACAAAATCAATTCACAGAATGAACTGCCCGTAAAACTATTTCACTCCCCTGACCCTTTTGTGTAGCGCCCGCCACGCCGACGCCACACCCTACGGTGCAGCGCCTAGCTCGGGGACGTTGCACGCCAGTCCACCGTGACAGCACCTGGGCCCGCACCCAGCAGTGCAGCGCCTATGAGATAGGCGTCACACATGTAATGTGCAGCGCCTATGAGCTAGGCGTCACACATGTAATGTGCAGCGCCTACGTGCTAGGCGCCACACATTTAAAGTGCAGCGCCTAGCGCGTGCGCGCTGCACTGGGACTTATCCAGCCACTTGGCTGCCCCCCCTCCCCCACTCCCCCCACACCACACACTCTCCCACTCTCTCCCCGAGCTTTGCCCCCTCTCCCACTCTCCCCCCTCTCAAATCCTCTCCCAAATCTTGCAAATTTGAAGAATTTGTCCGTGGATTTCGAAGTCAAACCCTCCCTCAAGGTAATCTTCTCCGATCCCCTTGTTTTGATCCAAGTAACGTAGCAACACATGTTAAGTGCTAGTTTGAAAGAGATGTGAACCTTAATGAATGCTCGAAGTGCACCTTCCCCATCGCTTTTGCCAGCCGGGGTTGTTTCCAGAATAGTCTCGGTCTCATCAGCTGCTTTCTTGATCTGGGCACGCTATGAACAGAAACGGTATCAAAGTGTTAGGCAAGCGAAGATGTGAATAGTGCGAATGGAAAAGCAAAAAGGGCAAATACCACAAAGTTCATCATTGGAGCTGAAGGGATCACTGAGTTGCCTTTCCTGACTAATGCGTTGTACTGGTGCTGGGCTACCTCATCAAACAAGGTGGGTTCTTCCAAAATTTCCTCAGCATACGCCGGCTTGCATACCTCCACACGGGTACTTGCAAGAAACCATGTGAGATAGTTGTTGAACGCGACCGGGCAGTGCTCACGAAGTTGGGCTCGTTTTCCAGCCCTAACTTGCTCCACACAAAGCGCGAACTGCACAACATACTTCCTGTGATGCTTGGCCCAATCCTTGATCTTCTGCTGCTTTTCCCTATCCAACCTGCAAGTTACAAACAGAATATTAGCATCATCAAAACCGCCGAGAAGCTGCTAAGTGCTCAAGGTTAATTATATCTTACGCGTGTAGCAACTTGTCCGTGTCCTCCCACTCCGGCGGGTGTGGCTGGAACAAACCAAACTGGCGGACACCCGATGTGGCAGGTGAAGCTCAACCGCCCAGTTGCATATCAGTGGGCACCGCATATGCCAGAGATCCCTATCCCTAGTGCACATCGGATTCAACCTGAACTCCATAGGGTTACCAAAACTCTCTCCTTGTCCATACGGCTCCCATTCCACCTGCAAAATGGGATAGAATGCAAAATTGATATCGAGTTACGATACAAGCATGATAATCACTTATGCAATGTCGATTCACCTGCTCAGGCGTGATCGCGTCCAGCTCGCTCTTGTACAGCTTGTACATGGCCGAGGGATCATCCGTCGTCTCATTTAACACATCCCACTTGTGAGCCCAAGTGGGGAGCCGTAGTGGGTCGTCTTTGTTGTCCCAATCCTCGTACTTCACGGTCTTCGGTCGTCCAACCGGCAAACGCTCCCAGCTTCATATGGAAAGTGCGAGCAGACAACCACCAATACCACCAGATTGCCTACAACAGGCTTCGTCCAACTGCACATAAAAGAGAAAATGGTTGAATTAACAGCAAGAGCGCATTGATAATGTATCAATAAAGTGAAAAGGAAACAACTTCATACCTGTCGATACAAGTAAGCCAGTGTCGCCGAACCCCAACTCCATTTGCTATCGAATACGGTCAACGCCTTCAGCCACATCCATGGAGCATTCTTGCCTGTGCCATCAGCAAACATAGTCCTGGATATCACGTACCACATGTAGACACGAGCATATGTCTTGACCGTGTCCTCATTAGCATCCTCGGGGCAAGTACTAAAGTGCGATGTAATCCACGTGAAAGGAGCACCGGCTGCGACTCTTTCCTTCTTCTTGTCTTCTGCTTCTGATTCCCGAGGCTCCGGAGGAACCATGCCGATAAGGGCATGCATCTGCGCGCGCCACCCATCAGAATCGGTGTTCATACATAAAGGATTCCCATCGATAGGAAGACCGGTGATCATAGCAATATCCTGGAGCGTCACGGTCATCTCCCCGGTCCGAAGATGGAAAGTGTGTGTCTCCGGCCTCCAATGATCAATAAGCGCGGTGAGTGCTGCAGCATTGTTGGGTGGCGTCGACCGGCTGACCAACTGAATGAAAGGGAGAAGTCCTGTCTCCCTTACATACGGCGTGTACCGCTCATCATAGCGCATCCATCCAAGGGTGACCCCGTAAGACCGAAGCTTCAGAGGTGCAAGCTCCTATAAACAAACCAATCATAAAATTACATATGGGGCATTTGTGTTCGAAATAAATACGAAATTCATAACACCGGCCACTTTCATTATTACCCGCTGCTCCACCGACATAGCGTACGACCGATGTTGTTTGTCCCGGTGATCATCGAGAAACCAAACCATCCTAACAATCTCAACAAAGCATTCTTGTCAACACGATTATATTTTCAATTCAAAAAAACTAAAGTACGCCTACTAGATGCAATATTCAAAGCATATGTATCCAAAGCATTCTTCTCAATACGAGTATAATTTCAGTACAAATAAACTAAACTAGGCCTACTTCATACAAATAACTTTTCCATAGAAATAACATGTCAATCTATGTATCCAACCATATCTTTTCAATAAAATAAACTAAACTAGGGTTCCACAAATCAAACAAACAAGGGCTGTAATACATGCAAAATTCTAATACATGCAAGATTCAAATCTAATCAAATCAAACAAGGATTCCCCAAATCTTTAAAATACCATATTTTCTATGGATAGAAAGAAGGGGATCGAAGGAGAGTACCTTCTAGGATGGATTGGTGAAGAAATGCACGGACCAAATCATCGGATCTGAAGGATTTGGGAGAGGGGATTGAGAGGGGGAGAGGAGGAAGCCGCCGGCGCGCCTGTTCTGTAACTCCTCCTGGAATGAATGGGTGGGGTGGGGGGAGGGGGAGCGGGCGGCTGGCATCTAAATCACAGTGCAGTGTGTGGCGCCTAGCTCATAGGCGCTCCACTGATGCGGGGCCCAGGGCTGCCACGGTGGACTGAAGTGTAACGCCCCAGAGGTAGGCGCTGCACCGTAGGGTGTGACGCCGGCGTGGCGGGCGCTACACAAAAAGGTGAGGGGAATGAAATAGTTTCACGGGCAGTTCATTCTGTGACTTGATTTCGTCCCGAGATCAAAATTATCAAATTTGGCCTTCCTGGCCATCCCAGCTCCTCGAAAAGTACACCGCTGACCCAAGAACACAATCTTATCAACCGGAGCCGGAGACGCTATCCTGCCCGAGAGTCAGTCGCCAAACCAAAAGCCCCCGCCAACTCCCACGCGTCCAAATCAGCCAGCGCGACGGGCGAACGCGTAGCACACCACGCCCGGGTCCGGGTCTAGGCCGCTAAGGACACGCACGGATGCTTGTGGTTGCGGCAACGGGCAAGCAACGCATCTTCCGCGGCCGCCTCATAAAAAAACCAACCAAACCGAACCGAAAGTGCAACAGGAAAGGGGCGCGGCGGCGCGGCACACGGTGCGGATACTACGGTGGTGGTGGTGGTGGGGTGGCGGCGGGTGCGCGGGTTGGTGGAGGCGGTTTTGCGTCGGGTAAACGCGGGCGCGCACGGCACGGCACGGCAGGACCAGCTAGCTAGCTAGCCTGCCTGGGAACAGCAGCGGCCCCGCGGCCCCGCTGTCGCGCGACGACGGCTGTCGCCTCGTCGTCTCCTCCTCCTCTCCTGCCTGCTACGCCACGCCAACGACACTCGGCTCGGAATCGGAATTAAACCCCTCCCCACCCCCACCACCACCACGAATAGTTCCTAGTTCGTCTCTCTTCCTCCGCCCCCCCCCCCCCCCCCCAGCTGCCTCGCCTGCCAGCTCGTCGGCCGCCGCTCGCCCCCTCCTCCTCCTTGAGCCGCCGGAGCGCCGGAGGCCGAGCCCGGTCGCGGATCGGGGGCCCGACGCACGTCACCAGCCCAGCAGCCCTCTCGGGGTTGACCCCTCTCAGGTGACGCTCCTGCTCCTCCCCTCCCAGGCTATTCCCTTGAGATCGTCCTTCCTTCCGCGCGGCGAGTTTGTGGAGTGGGAGACCTGCCGTGCGCGCATGCTTCGCTAGATTATTTTTTCCGGTGCGGCGGCGCCGTGCCCGTGAGCCGTGAACCGGTGTGAGAATCGAGATGGTCGGTCGGGCCGCGTCCCCAGTAGAGGCGAGGTGGCGGGGGTTCTGGGGATTCCAGGGGCAGGAGGAGGCAGCGGATGGCGCTCGATTTTGGCCTGAATTTGGTGCGTGGGCGCGCCAAGTGGATTTTAGCCGTGCGGTGCGCATTGGGCGGGGTCAGCGTGGGATTGGGGGCTTGCGCGCGCGACTCAGCCTACCGCCTTCACCTGCTGCTGCTGCTGCTTGTCATGCTGGATTGGGGGGCGTCGTCATTTGCACCTAGTCGCTTTGGTGCCCAACTTGGTCTCTGGTTCAGGCCCGCGTTCACTTCAGACTTCCGGTCTGGGATTGTACAGTAGTAATTGAGGTTTCTGCACCACCGGCATCATCATCAGCTTATGGTAGAAACTGAAATGGCAACGCAGACAATGTGCACTCATACTTTTCGCATCAGCATAAGGTTGCGCATAAACTGAAACAAACAGAAATAGCACGAGATTGCCTTGCCTGCGGCGGTCTGTCTAGGCTGGCTTGCTCTGCTTTTTTTTTGCCATCTGGCTACCCTGTTTCTCTTGGCCTCCATTTTCTGCTTTCAGTTCAGACTTCCAGAGCTGGATACTAACTGAGGTTTCTGCAGCAAGCACTGTTTCACCATCAGCTTATGCTAGAAACTGAAACTGAAAATGACAACGCATGCAATGTGCACTCATGGTTTGGCTATCGACATGAGATTGCACATAGAATCAACAGTGAAACAAAAAAGAGCATGACCCATGTTGTTAGTGAGTTTAGGACATGGATATATAAAATCTTGCAGCTCACCACGTGTTCGTATCGAAAATCGTGGAAAGAACCAAAAGGCACAACACGGTGCTGAGTGTTTACTTGCGGTACTGATTGTCAAAACTTGATGCTAACCTCTTCTCCATTTCCCAGTCAGTGCATATGTAATCTTTGACCTATCATGAATTGCCTACAATTTATGTAGGAGTAATAGTTTTTGTCACTCGGATATTTTCATGCTGGCTATGAGTGTCCTGATTGAGATTGCTACTCTTGTAAGCATTTGTATTGATGCCAGAATGTTCTTGTATTTCCCCCTTTTTCTCAGGAACCAGAGGCAGATAGATAGGAAGAAGTAAAATAGAAGGAGGTCATTATGCGTCGGTGGTTTTGTTGCAGCCAGTTTCATGCTTCATATCGTGAACATGAACATGAATTTCCTTCCAGCCCGGATGAGAAAGAAGGTACCCCTCCTTTTTGTCTTCTGCTGTCTCGTAATTAATCAGCCTATATTCAAGCTTATTGATTGAGGCCTATGTTCGATACTCATAATACCCCCTGGAAATGGGTTTGAAACTCTTGTGCAAACTCAAGTTTTAGTTACTGGATTTGGATGTAGTTGTTTTGGGTTCTCCAGAATCATCTTGTTCGCTTTCAGTTTATTTAATATATCCATGATATCAGGATGTGCTTTGGAACATCACATAGTGTTTCCTCAACAATAAATTCTTCTAGTAACTTAACATCCATGTTGAAAAAAAATTGTAGTATCTCCACCCAGCATGTATTAACAATCTTTTGCTATTGAGTAACAGAACAAGTTAGCATGAGCACCAAAATGGATATACGATTTTAATGTTACAAGTGAGGGAAACATGGATAAGAAGGTGAAACCATGCTCTTTCACTTCAAGTTAGTGCATTTTCAGCATAGTCATTTGTCAACACCGTTTCAGATTATCTTACCTAGCAGCTGAACCCTACCTGTAATGTACGGGCTAGGTATTTATTTCATTATAAATGAATGTTTATGAGAAGGGATTGTGTTGTGCATCTGTTGCTTTCTAGTTATCCTCTGTTTTCCTGTCGTGCTTTTGTTATTGGGGCCTAAAGTTGTTTGTAAAACACATGGTTAACAGGAAATGGTTTTGATTCCAAAAGTGATCCAACAAAAACACCTCCTCCCATTGAAATACCTGAATTGTCACTTGATGAACTGAAAGAAAAGACCGACAACTTTGGGTCAAAAGCTTTGATCGGTGAAGGATCGTACGGGAGAGTGTATTATGCTATTCTAGACAGCGGGAAACATCTTGCTGTTAAAAAGCTTGATACCTCAGCAGACCCTGAGCCTGATAACGAATTTCTGACACAGGTACTGAGTAATAACCATCTTTTGCTAGTTATGCTAGCTTTATCTGCTATTACTTTTTTTTTGTGGGGTATCTGCTAGTACTTTTTGTATGAACTGCAATCCTCTATTCTTGAACTTATTTTCCTCTTTTGGTCGTAGCTCTCGATTGTGTCGAGATTAAAGCATGAAAATTTTGTGGAAATGCTTGGCTACTGTGTGGAAGGAAATCAACGTCTGGTGGCCTATGAATTTGCTACGATGGGTTCTCTACATGATATTTTGCATGGTACGCTTGCTATGTTATGCAATCTGTTAGCCTGTTTCTTCATGAGGTCCTCATGATCAAAACAGTTCATGTGGCATGGTGGTCTGATCTACTCTGACGTCTTTTCTGCTTGTTTACCATACAAAAGGAAGAAAAGGTGTCCCTGGTGCACAGCCTGGCCCAGCACTTGACTGGATGCAGCGAGTCAAAATTGCTATAGATGCTGCTAAAGGGCTAGCATATCTTCATGAGAAGGTTCAACCTTCGATAGTCCATCGGGACATACGGTCTAGCAATGTACTTCTATTTGAGGACTACAGAGCGAAAGTTGCAGATTTTAATCTTTCAAACCAGTCTCCTGATATGGCTGCTCGTTTGCATTCCACCCGTGTCCTTGGAACCTTCGGCTATCATGCTCCTGAGTAATTACTAAACTTGAATACATGCACATTATATATATATATATGCACTTTTTTGTTTCAAGATTTTGAGATATCCCCCCATAATTATTATAATAAGATACCTGTTTATTCCATTTCATGTTAGGCACCAATGATAGGATTGTAGCATTAGTCAGACGACCTTCATTATAGCTAAACAAGTCTGTCATTTCTAAAGCAAGATCTATAGTTGAATGAATAGCTGTAGTTCCACCAGTTCTTTAGTTTTTTATATGCAGATCTGCCACTGCACTACCTTTTGTTAATTATTACTGTATATTCCTTCTTGCTTTGTTTAAGAAGTGCCCTTCCTTGACAATGCAGGTATGCCATGACTGGCCAGCTAACTCAGAAAAGTGATGTATATAGCTTTGGAGTTGTTCTTTTAGAGCTTCTAACAGGAAGGAAACCAGTAGATCATACAATGCCTAGAGGCCAGCAGAGTCTGGTTACATGGGTACGTATTTTGTTCCTAACAATCTTAAAGTACTATATTTTGCCAACTAAAACTTAATGGTACAGAGAACTACTTAATTTATAATATTGTTCTACATAAAACAAGGAGAGCATGCATTAGTAACAAGAGTAGGGCATTAACACCGACATAGTCAACGGTTTGAACTTCAGAGAGTCTCATACTATACTGCAATATCATGTAAACAAGCATTGAAAATGCGCGGAATTTGATTCAAAATTTACTGTTCAGAGTGCTTACTATATTTAGCGCTGCTTTGTGTTCCTGTACTATCGTTTTACATAACAAACTATTCAAGTTGTCTGATGTGCATATTCTGATTGATTGCTACTACCTTCTGTGGACACAGGCGACACCTCGCTTGACTGAGGATACAGTGAAACAATGTATCGACCCAAGGTTGAAGGGCGAGTGTCCCCCAAAAGGCGTTGCCAAGGTCTGCCTCTCTTCTTCCCTCCCTTCTTTGTTGCGCACTCCCTCTCTTACACAGTCACTAGCTAAGAAACAGCTCGAAACATATTTGAACACTGAATGTTTCATCTTCCGTGGAATGCAGCTTGCGGCAGTGGCAGCCCTCTGCGTGCAGTACGAATCGGAGTTCAGACCCAGCATGAGCATCGTCGTCAAGGCGCTCTCGCCCCTTCTTCAGCAGAAACCTCAAGCTCCACCGGCCGCTGCTCCTAACACAACGACTTCAGATGCCTGACATGTCCAGTTCAACAAGGATGTATGTAAAAAAAAAAAGAGCGCTAGTAAGACGCATGTCCTGGCGTGTGCGTTGTTTTGTTTTTACCGAGAGTACCGCCGTCGCTTTGCTGAGTTGAAGAACGGGGCTGTGTGGTTCTGCCGAGTGATGTGCTCTTGTTGCATTCCGATCACCTTAATAAGCCGCGTTCTGGGTCGTATATATATGCTGTAACATGGGAACTTGGGAAGGTTGTGTAGTTGGTCCGTGGCTTGATGTTTCTGGGTTTGGCATTGTGATTTTGAGCTGACACCCATTGATTTGTATAATCTGCTGAACTCGAAGTTGGCGTGAGAAATGGCGACATTATTGTCCAATGTCCATTTTTGTTATCTGCTTGCCTGCTCCTAATTATGTGAGAATGGGTACTACTGCTTTTGGCCTCTCGGGTAGGCAATTTTCCGAAGAAATCGCCGAGAATTTTACGTTTTGTATCTATCTCGTGTAGATGGGTTGAATTCATCCGTGCGCCTGTGATGCGTTGTAATGCCGGTGTCTGCTGAGATGATAGTGCAATACTACATGCGTAAATTTAATTTGGCAGCTTGTACTCGCCAAAATAAGAAGTTCGTTTGGAGTTCGAACTGGTGGCCTACTGCCTACTTTAGTCCGGTTGCCACGTTGTGAACACCACGCCGCTACACCGACCGAGCCAACCTGCCGATCCGGTCCGGTCCGGTCCGGCCCATCTCTTCCCCTGGCCCTCCTCCTCAGCCGCGGCCAGCTCCCTCTCTCTCTCCCACCGGCGGCGCAGGTTGGTCGGCAGGTAGCGGCCGGCGGCGGCGGAGGCGAGATGAGGGTCGGCGTCGGCGGGAGCGCGGGCGTGGTGTTCTACGCGGACAAGTACCACCCGATCCAGGCGGGCAGCATCGACGGCACGGACGTCGCCCCCCACGACAACGCCGTCCTCCGCGCCCTCCTCTGCTCCACCGCCGGCCTCTGTGCGTCCTCCTCTCCGCTCCCCTCCCCCTCCTCTCCCCCCGTTCCGCTCTTCCCCCATTCGCGCATCAACGCTGCGCGGCTCACTCACTCTGTATCTGTTTCCCCCCCTGTCCCCCTCTTTCTCTAGATGATCCGTTCGGGGACCCCAAGGCCGCCGGCGACCCCTACTGCACGGTCTTCGTCGGGCACCTCTCCCGCCTCACCGACGACGACACGGTCCGGAAGGTGCGCGTCTCTCTCGTCTCGTTTGCTGCTGGTGTGTTGGGTTTGATGCTGTGACCTCCCTGTCTGATGGTCGGAGCTGTTGTTTCGTCTGTTCCCTGTGTCGAGCAGGCCATGGGCAGGTACGGGAAAGTGAAGAGCATGCGGCTGGTGCGGGATATTGGTGAGTTGAGCATTTTGTTCCACGATTTTTTTTTTCAGTGTTATAGTGAGAGCGAACCTTGCTTTTGCAGAGCATGTTACTGTTCCAGTGAAAAAATAGCATCAGTACACTTCATCCCGATTGAAATTGCAGCGAGCACATAGTTGAACAATTCGCTACTTTCTCATAGAATGAATGGGGTGTTTTATATTCTTAGTAATCTTAGAAATATAGCATGAGTTTTCAGTTTTTCAGATCAACTGCTAGCTAATGTCGCAGCGTTGTTTCGGCTGTTCTTGCCAGTAGACAGAAAACATCATTGCTTCATTGTGTGGCTTTAGTTTGTATTGATCGTACTATTTACTTGCCTTCTGCAACTCTAGTTTGTATTGATCATACTATTCATTTGCAGTTACTGGTGCTTCCCGCGGTTATGCGTTTGTAGAGTATGAAACAGACAAAGAGATGCACCGTGCCTATGAGGTATTGGCTGCATAATGTTTTCAAGTTCCTTTGCCTGTTTGTTTGCTACTACTGTATTCTAGGTATATGTGAAATCTAAAGGAAACTATTCCAGGATGCACACCATTCCATTATTGATGGCAGTGAAGTGATCGTAGACTACTATAGGCAGCAACTTATGCCTGGATGGATACCAAGGAGGCTAGGTATGTGACCCTGCTGAAATGTAATATAGAAGGCAGAATACTTGAGATGGTCTTCATGCTCCTTTGAATTGCCTTTTTATAGGAGGAGGACTTGGAGGAAAGAAGGAGTCTGGCCAGCTTCGATTTGGAGGTCGAGAGAGGCCATTTCGTGCTCCCTTGTATGAACCCAAGCATCTATTATATTTCAATATTTCTTGCTAGAAGAGCCGTGGCACTTTGGCGAATTGCACTTTGGAGTTTTAAGGCATGTAGTAACAATGTGCACTTCTATAAAATGCAGGCGGCCTATTCCTCATGATGAACTCAAAAAGCTCGGGATCCCACCGCCGCCTGAGGGGCGGTATATGACACGTTTTGAGGTATTTTTTATTTACTTTGCCACTCTTTACCTTGTACTGCCAAAGGGGGATGTTGTTTAAATATGCGAGGTATTACCACTAAAATGTTCTAAGATTAACCTTATTAGAAATGTGGACATGTCAATTTATTTAATCTTTAAATGGTAAAAGATGCAAAGAGCAAATTCATGATATTTCCAGAGAAAACATTTACGCATAAAAATTACAAAGAGAGAGTAAAACTGTTATTATCTTGAAAGATTAAGAAGAAAGGAGTAATACTTCTTGTATGTACTTTTAGCCCACATATTCACTCATTGTTGTCATTATTGAACCCGCATGAGGACATGGAGGAAAACTGGAAAGTTAACCATTGCATTTGTGTGTCCTCACAAAGCAGACTGGATTTTTATTCGTTCCGCTGTCCTATGATATGCCTTACATTTACATTCATGTGTGCTGTAGTTGGGGTATGGTTCAGTTATACCATGCCTGCTTACTGCGATGGAGTGAAATAACGCTGTCAATCCCCACCATCACAGGTTCCCCCACCACCTAGACGAAAAGGAGGCAATGTTGACAGGGAAGAGTCGCCACCTCCTAGGAGAATATCCAAGGACAGGGCTGATGGCACCTACAGAAGGCAGAGAAGTCCAACTGAAGACGAAGGCAGCCCGCGCAGGCGCAAAAGTAGCCATGACCACAGGGAAGATACGCAAAGGAGGATAAGGTCATCTAGGGAGGCAAGCACCTACAGCAGGCAGAGAAGCCCAACTGGAGACGGCGGCGACCATCACAAGCAAAAAAGCCACCGAGAGCAGGGCGATATCAGCAGCTATGATAGGCATGTAAGCCCAGCCGAAGACGACGGCGGTCATCACCGCAAGCGAAGAAGAAGCCGAGAGCCTGGGGATATCAGGAGGAGCCACAGTGGGCGGAGAAGCCCAACTGAAGACGACGCAGGTCGCCGCAAGCGAAGAAAAAGCCGAGAGCCTGGAGATAGCAGCAGACACAGCAGGCACAGAAGCCCAGCTGAAGACAACAACAGCGGTCATCGCAAGCAGAGGAGGAGCCGAGAGCCAGGAGAGGTGTCGCCTGGCACGGAGGATGGCAGTGTCAGAAGAGGAGGAACCTCCACCGAGGCCTGCCCCAGCCCGCGTCGACGATCTCATCGGGAGCAGAGGTAGCATCACGGCGGCAGCAGCCGTTCCCGCCACGGCGACCATGCTCGCTCCAGGAGATCCGAGAGCCGAGATTATAGCCAGTAAGATGTCTGCCATTTCCGTTCTGTGAAAAACTTGTGGATCCCTGGCCTACGTGCTGCTCGCTTGATTTGATGAGGTTTGTCGCCGTCATGTGTAGGCTCTGTTCCGTTGTTGGGTGTTTGTCTTGCCAGGCGACACCGCCCGCCGTATGTGTAGGATCCACAGTTGGTTCCTGAGCAGTTGGGATAGTTGTAATTCTAGCTCTGGTAATTCAGGTTGGATCCCTGGCTCTGGCTGTAAGTATAGCGTGCAATGCAATTTTATGAAACGATCTTGGTATAGACGTTGCTTGAATAGTTTTGATTTGATGACCCTGACTACAGTGTGGTACTAGCATTTGTTGCGATTAACAGATCTTGGTATCGATACATAGGCATCGTTTGAATAAAATTTATATCTCTGGACGATGCAAAAGGTCACACAAAGAACAATGCTGTCCAAACGCCAAGCTAAATCAGCACTTCAGTCCGGTCTCTAGCAGCGAACTTTCAGGCTGCTTACTCTCCGAAGGCAAAATCAAGGGATATGTGAAATTGAATGTTGAAGCCGCTTTCGACTCGGATTCTCTTCAAGGTGTAATTGGTGCAATACTGAGAGATGAGGCTGGTCATAATGGGCAAGAATATAAGCTAGTAACTTACACACTTCCCTAGACTATGTTACTACCTTCATAGTGGATAGAAACATCTATGTAGTGTCATGCAACGATGTATTTATTAGGTTATAGACTCATTGTTTCTTGGAGTGTGTGATGTTCCGGTAACTTAGGGGTGTTTGGTTCAGGGGCTTTTTAGTCCCAGAGACTAGAAAAAGTCCCTAAAAAGTCCCTAGGAACCAAACGGGAGGAACTTTTTTTACAAGGACTAGAAAAAGACTCTACTAGAAAGTCTTTTTTGATTAGTCCCTGGGACTAGAAAAAGTCCTAGGACTTCTGAACCAAACACCCCCTTAGCTAGTTACCACAAGCACCTCTCTCTTCATTAAATATGTGCCACATAAGCAAAGTTGTATTGGAGTGTGTGATGTTACTCCTAAGTTCCTCCCCATTGTGACTAGCCTGATAGAGGTACCCTCATAGCAACGATGAATGAGAAATTTGATATTTGTGTGGATGCTTTTATGGCAGAACCTATGGCGCTGGGATTTGGTTTGAATCTAGCTCAATCAGTCGGCGTAACTGAATGATAATCAACTCTGATAACGCCGATGTAATCACAACTATACATGAAGGAGGTTCGTTTGCTGGTCTCGAGGCAGCTGTTTTCGAAGACTGTTATCACATGTCCACGGATTTTTCTCATGTAGTCTATGAGCATTGTCCTAGAGAAGCTAATGTAATAGCCCATGAATTAGCTAGCTTAGCCAGATTTTCCAATCCCGAGACTTGGTTAGATGAGCCCCCTGCGGCTATTATCAGTGATGTAACTATTGTGACCACTGAATAATGAGGGGTTTGAATGTAAAAAAAAAAAGAGCAATGTTGTGTGTGCGACAATTTTTTTGTCACACAATTGACTCATTCTCTCTCCATCTCTAAAAAGGGGGCACTCGGACGGCAGCGGCGGCGCTATCCTTTTTTTTGTAGCTTCGAACACTACGATTCCACTCATTACTCCGGCACAGCGAGATCGCTGGCCACCAAGAAGCTTACATCTGCTGGCACTCAACAAAGGAAAACAAGTAAGAAGGTAGAGTTCTTACCAGATCCCGAAGAGAGATGAGGGCTTGATGATCTATGATGAGATCCTTCTCCCAAGATGCAGGTCTTGTGATATTGAGAGATCCTTCTCCCAAGATGCAGGTCTTGTTCCTCTAGGAGGAGGTACACGGAGCAAATATCTCTCAATTTAGTCTAATATGCTTTGCTAACCCTATTTTTTGAGCTAGGAGGGGAGAACTTATAGTCTAGGGGGCGAGAGAGGAATACAAGGGTCGTGGCCCTACACTCTGCGCACAGGCATGCCGATAGTACCGGGGTGGTGGAGGTAGTACCACTGGCCGATAGTACTGCGGTCAGGGCCGGTAGTAACGGCCACATGGCGGTTGTTCGCATTGGAGCAGTCGGCCAGTAGTACCGGTGGTAGGGCCGTAAGTATTGCTAATTCGAGGATAGGTGGTAGTTCCGTTCCGTGCCAATGCCAATGAAGTGCCGCTTCCAAGTCAGGGGGTTCTGGGGGTCGGACGGTAGTGGAGCGGTAGAAGGCGCGAAAGTTTCGATGGCGCTGAGGCAGGTAGTACGGTCCGGGGGAGCAACAATACTTCTTGCAGCAGGGGTGGTAGTACTGCTCGGAGGGTCGATAGTACCGCCTGCTTCAGGACTTGGTTCCTTCTCTTCTTCCTCTCGGTATTCCTCTTCCTCCATGGCTTGGCCTTGCCCCCTAGCTTCTCCATGGTCGCTCCCGTGTACTTGAGTATGCATAAGGTCTTCGCTTTACGTAGTAGTCATGTCTCAAGTGAAGTGAAAGCTAGTTCAAAGAGGAGCAAGTTAATTTCTTCTTGTGTGACGCTTGCACGTGCTCTAATCATTGGTCCATCTGGAGATTGGGGTGTTAGTGTAGAATCCATGGGGATGACCATTGGGTCCAAGATCGAGTTTTTCCGCCCCGAGCTCCGATCTGGATTCTTTTTTTGCGACGAGTAGTACTTCCCCTTCCCTGACTGGTACTACTGCCCCCACCCACCCGGTACTTCTGCCCCCCACAAAACGGTACTTTCATTTCACCCCAGGACCAGTACTACCGCCCTAATAATTTCAGCCTCGGCTGATTCACCGTTTTGGCCATAACTTCTTCATCTACACTCCGATTTGAGCGTTCTTGGGCTTGTTTTGAAGCTATCGATGTGCCCGAGGCTCTTGCATAAGTATCCACATCATTTGACAAAACAAATTTGGAGGTTTTTTATCGACATCGGAACCCCTCCACCCACCATCACGCTTGTGCCACCAATTCATCACCAACACTTCCCCTGAGTGACCATTGGGTACCATCTACATAAAAAAACCACCAAGGGGAGATTGTAGCTCTCCATCGACTACATAAAACAACGAAGCTCGACATCGACGACCACTATCCATCCTTTGACACCAAAAACCAGAAGCAAGGCTGGTTACCTCCGACTACGTGAAAGGTTAAGTGTGACAAAGGTATCCATTCCATCACAATATTTTCCTTCCTTGCCATTAACATTGATAGCCCCACCATTCTTTGTGTACACCTTCATACTATTGAGACTAGCTATCCAAGTATTGCCAGGCTTCACGAAAATTTGAGCATCTTAGTGATTGAGATAATATCATTGGTGTGATAGGTTACTCATGTGCATATCTTATGATACTTGCCTTGCATCTTTGGTTGAGACTCAATAAGAATAGTGGAAAGGAAGAGGAAGTGCAAAAAAACAAAAAAACAAAAAAGATCAAAGCTTATAAGCAAAGAGTTGGGCATCAAAAGATATACATAGAATATTTGGAAAGGAAACATTATGCTTGTATGTATAGGTTGGTGCCAAGTAGCGAATCGTGCCCACAAGTGCAATATAACTAGCGTCACTTCGTCTAGTGTTTGTGCAACACGAGCTTAATCTTTATTAGGCAATTTGTATTGCTCATTACTCCTATAAAGAATGCTGGAGTACCCGCCTCCCGAGGGCATTTGCTGGCAAGAGTACCCTCCGCACCGTTCGTTGTGAGGTGGTGTGCCGCGGGTGCCTCCCTGGGGCTCTCCGCACTGTTCGTTGCATGGTGGTGTGCTACGGGTGCCTCTCGGGGGACTCTCCGTGCCGCTTGATCTGTCCGGGCAGCGTACCCCCAGCGATGTGCCTCGAGGGTCCATGACGCGGGTGCCCGCGGGGGGCGCCCTGGGCCACTATCATGTCATGGGTTCGCCCACGCACGATGGCGAGGCTGGACCCACCTGTCGGGCTTGCACGCGGTCACCTCTACCGGGCTGGTTTTCCTGCGCTAGTCGAAGATTGCGTCGCCGGCTCACGCGCGGGCCCTGCCTATCAGTACTCATTGGTCTCACCGGTGTACGGGAGGGTGCAGCCTCATTCACGGCGTGCCGGGTTATTTCCTCCATGCGAGCCGTCTTGGGTTGTGGCCAGGCAACAGACCCGAGAGGTCAGGCCGCCTCTCGTCTTGTGCGAATCAGGGTGTTTCGGTCTTTTGGTTAAGGCGGTTGCGTTTCCTATAAGTTTGTATTTTCATGCGGCACGCTGGACACATTGCACACCAGCAATGTGACGTTCCTATTTGCCGACCCGGCCGTTGTCACGGGCTCAGGGTAGCTGATACAACATTTATATTTTCCCTTGTTGGTGCAAACAAAAATCTCTTTGAGATGTCAATTATGCAATTCAGTCTTTTTACTTATGATCCAATTGCTATGCGATTCAGAAGTCCAAAGTTAAGCATAGGTCATGTCAAAAAAATTTCTAGTGGCTAGGTTTGAATTCATCAAGGGATGGGCATATGGGTTGTGAAATGTTCATATGTAATTTTATCATCGTAGGTTGAATTCTTCCTAATTTTGCACAAAGCAACAAAGTAACACTCAATCGTCTGCAGTTTGTTGCCAAAATTATAAATTCCTCCCGTCTTTAGGCATGCACAAATGCAAAGATGTGCAAACACCATTTATACTTCCACTGTTGGTGAACTATTCGCCTTCACGGAGAGCTAGCAACTTCCTGATTCATTTTTTTTTAAAGGAGGATTATCTTGGCCTCTGCATCTGGGCGATTCATGCAGCCATTTTATTGATTATTCATAAAGACCTTACAAAGTAGTATATTAGGTAGTCTCAAGCCACCATCTTCGCAACAACTATCGCTATTCCTATTCATTTGACGAAGGGGTGCCGATAGTCCGAGCCTAATACCAAACGGACACCGCAAAAAAGCCTAACATCTAAAGCCGGAGGCCCCAACCTTAGCCACATACTGGGTTTGGGGTACAGACCGGTCCAACGCACTCTCATGTGTCGTCGCTGCCGTCTTCCACCAATTTATCTTCAGAGCAGAAACTAACACACCGACCTTGCCATACCTCTCTGCCATGGACGACATCATGACGCCAGACAGTGTCCTCCTCCTGCGCGAGTCCATCTCCGCGCATCGGACACCGAATCTCCACTGCGCCACGCCGTCGAGATCCGCCGCCATCGATGTGTAAGATGAAGCACCGCTCCACCAAGCCATCCACTGGTCCCTTGAGCCTGTGTACACCTCTAAGAATGACGCCCCCATGGGAGAAACGATACCAGAGCGCCGCCATCATCCAATCTACGGATCTAGGGTTTCCCCCGAAGGTAGCGGATATAGGTCTGGAGCTTCTCCATGGCGATGCCTTCAAGAAGATAACTACACAAAAGAATGCCGCCATCGCTGGTCTTGGCAACAAGCCGAGAACAAGGTTTTCACCCGGATCCGCTCGACAAACCTCCATCAAGCATTGTGTGCAAGGGTCGCCACCGATCTGAGCCGCCACGCAGCGAGTAGGCCGCACCGGCCAGATCAGATCTGTCCGGAGGCCAGACCATGCATGGCGCCGACTCGTCCACCAGGCCCTCCATGCCGCCGCCGCCGATCCGGGGTCAGATGGCCCGTCGCCGCAGATCCGGTAGCCGACGCCGAACGTAGCCAACGCCGCTGCCCGAAGCAAGGCTGGTCGCCGCGCCCGCAGCCATCGCCGCCTGAGGCAGAGCCGGCCGTCGCGCCGCTGCCAGTTAAGGCAGGGACGCCCGTCGCACCACCAAGGCCAGATTGGTCGTGCCTCCTCACGCTGCGGGGCTCCGCACCATCCCCATGGCGCAGGAGATAGGGAGCCCCCCGCCACCGCCGTCAGCCCCCAGGCTATAGGCCGGCGGCGTCCTTCGGCGGCGGCGGAGGGAGGGAGGGAAGGAAGGGGAGGCCCCGACGGCTAGGGTTTCATCCCCGCCCCGAGCGGGGGCGATGCGGTGACGGTGGCAATCTTGGTATGGAGTACGGCGGCTAGGGTTTCGTCCCCGCCCGAGTCGCCCGAGAGGGGGCGACGCTGGGGGCGGTGGCAATCTTGGTATGTAGTATTAGTCAACTTCATATTCGTGAACTACAACAGTTCAGAATCACCATTAAAAAAATGGCATAGACATGATAGAGAGGCAGAAGGTGAGATCACATCGGCCCTGTTTGGATCATGGGGTTAGAGCTAGGTTGGGTTAGTTGGGGGCTTAAATAACCTAAAAGTATCCAAACAAGTAGGGTTAGAGTGGGTTAGTTCCATCTAACCCAACTATCCCAATGGAGATGTGCTTATTTGAGTTAGAGTGGGTTAGAAAATAACTCTATCTCTAACTGTGTTAGAGTATCCAAACAGGGCCATCTTCATATTCTAGCTACACATTGAAGCTATCACAAATTCACAATGCATTGTCACAAAGCATTCTATGGAAGCACAATACATTCTTCAGGCTCCATGGATAGAAGCTAGCAAGCTAGCACAATACATTTTTAGGTTCCACGTACAGATAGCCAGCACAACAGATTATCATACGAATCTAACAATTAGGGAAATAGAAAAGTTGATAGAAAGTAGCATGCATATCCAAGCGAAACACATGTAGCAACGTCCATATTAATCTTGGGCTACTACGTCGTACGGTGCAATGCATTGCATTCTAATTTAAGATGGCAACGGATGAATGGAGGCACATCAGGTTGCGTAGCTGCCGTCTAGCCTGCGCACCTCCACCTTGAGCACATGGTGGTCGCCGTCGTCGTCCCCGGGGAGGGCTCGGAAGAAGCAGGTCTCGCCCACGCGGAGGCGGTTGTCGACGCGGAACTGCTGCCACCCGTACCGGAGGGACGTGCGGGGCCTGCCGGTGGGCGTGAGGCCGTGCTTGAGGTTGACGGCCCACGACTCGCCCCCCATCCGCAGCAGCACCTTCTTCTTCTCGGTGTACCGGTGCACAACGCCGAACTCCATGGGCACGTTCTGCATGCGTCGATCGGATGCGGAAGCAGTTAGTCAGAACTCAGAAGAACGAAAGTGCGCGTGGGATCGAGTAGAGTGAAGAGACGCTCACCAGGTACTGCCCATTCTGCTTCACAAAGTGGCATTTCTTGAGCTCGACGACGAACTGCGGCGCCGGCGCGTCGACGGTGTTGTTGTCCATCTCCTCCGACTCCGAGCTGCTGCTGCTGCCGCCGCCGACGGTGTTGGTGTCCATTTCCTCCGACTCTGAGCTGCTGCCGCTTGACAAAGTAATTGGTGTTTTACCAGCTTGAGTCCTCGGCCGCAGCCTTCTCCCCCATGCCCCCTGCTCTCTGTCTTGTTCTGCCCCGTTGCTGCTTCCTTCGCCCTTGCCTGTCAATGGTTGCTCCCTTTCAGCTTCAACTTCAACTTCAGCCTGATCAGGCAGCATCTCATCAGAGCTTGATGCCTTGCCGCACCTCCTGCTCGACGACCCCCCGCATCCATGGCCACGACCAGGCGCAGGTGCAGAGTGATTTGCAGAGTCTGCGCCGCCGCTGTGCCCCTGCTGGGTGACCATCCCTTGGTCAACTTGCGGAGATGCGTCCACCTGCAGGTGCCAGCGTTCGTTGATCCCTTGGAACAGGAAAGCGTCCCGGACGGCCATGGAGTCGGCGAGGTGGAACCACGACCCTCCGTGCTCGATCTGCTCAAGGCAGCAGCAGAGCAGCAACATTGATCAGCGACAGCGGCCATGTTAAAGTTGATGGATCAGCCAAATTCGTTGATGAATTGGACAGTGATGCGCGCGTCCATACCTTGATGGATTGGACGGCGATCTGGCCAAGGTGGGGGAAACATGCGGCGTGCTCATGGCTCACTCTGCCTGGTAATCCGAAAAAGGCAATTAAATCAAGATTGGGGTTTTTCCCCGCAAACAAAAATAAATGAAGATTGGGGTTTTGTCCGAATTGATTTTGACTCGATTTGAAACCAAGAGAATGAAGCAAAATGCCAAGATCTGTTCTTGAGGCAGGTGGACTTGTTCATCGCATCCTGAAGCGAGCCGGCCAGCCAAGTAGACAACCAAGAAGAGCTCAAAGAAAAGGGATGCGTACGCTTGAGGTCGGCGACGGTGGTGGACGGGGCGGGGAAGGAGACGGCGAGGCGGGTGCCGAGGCTCATCTCGAGGAACACCGTCGCGACGTCTCCGGCGGCCATGGATCCCCCTCTTCCTTTCCTGAAATGGCAGTTCCTCTTCCCTTCCTTTGGCTAGCTCTCTGTGCGCGCGCGTGAGTGAGTGAGTGGGAGAAGGAGGAGGCCGAGGAGTGAGGAAGGGAAGTGAAGGGCACGTGCCTGCTCTGTTCTTGTACACTTTGCATGCCAGCTCAAACATGCTCTCAAAATTCACTTCAACCCCCTTCTATTCATCAACCGGTGAAAATTACCACCCAAACTATTTTTTTTTTGGTTTAGTTTCAGAGATCAGCTCTGTCTTCTGCAGCTCTGTGTTTGTAAAAGTTGGCTCAAGAAGATGCACCAACTATATACAAAATCAGTTTACAAAGCGCAAACATTTTTATTTATTCAGAGAACAACGGCGCCTGTATATTGAGCTAGGAAGCAACAGGAAAAAGGTCATGCTATCTGCGATTTCCATGCCCATAGCAACAGAAGTACAGAGCATCACATCTCTCTTTTCCAGTTCCTGTTCCGTTCTTCTACATTTTTGGGTTTGCTTCAGTGAGAATTTTGTTGCTACTGGTGAGGATTTCTAAGACTAGTTTCTACTCCTTCCGTTCATAAATATTTGTCTTTCTAGATATTTGAACAAGTGACCGCATACGAAGCAAAATAAGTGAATCTATACTCTAAAATATATCTACATACATCAGTATGTGGTAGTCCATTTGAAATGACCAGAAAGACAAATATTTAGGAACAGAGGGAGTACAACACTTTATCGCGTGGCATCCTTGTCAGTTCTGGAAAGCAAAGTTGTGGCATGGTGAGCTCAAGATCGCTAACTTTTACAGTACTTGTCGGTCCACAGCTGCTGCGTCATGCTATGGATGTTGGTTTCAGGCTATGGACTGTTAGAGCATCTCCAGCCGTTGCCCCCCAAGGGGGCGCCTAAAATCGCCGCCTGGGGTGATCCGGCGAAAAAAATGGGCCTGGGCGAGTTGGCCCCCAGCCGCGGCCCCAGGGCCGGCCCCAGGCGCGGGAAAAAAAATTGTGTAGCAAATTTACGTGAAGTTCGACTAAAACACGCCAAATTTCGGTAAATTTGGGCTTATATTTGCGGATTTAAGTCGAGTAGTCGCCATTACATATAAAAACTAATCAAGAAAAAACTTGTTGAAGGCCGAGAAGTCGCCGTCGTCGCCGCCATCGTCGGCCTTCTCCTCCTTGACTCGGGCGCCCCTGCTGGACCCCTCCCCGGCTGGTGACGGCGGCGGCGGGTCGTCGTCGTCGTCGCTGTCGTCGATGATGACGACTCCTCCTTCGTCGCGGCCTCGGCGGCGCTGCTCGAAGCGCCGCAGGGCGGCGCGCTGGCGCTCCGTCACCATCTTGATGGAGTCCTGGCGTGCCCATTCAAGGGCCGCGTCGTCGTCGAGCTCGACCTCGCCGTGCTCCGTCTTCACCGGCGCCAGCCCCGGCTCCGTCTTTGGCTTGACGAAGCGCGGAGGAGGAGCCGACGAGGAGGCGCGCCGGCCGCCCTCGTTGATGACGATGCCGGGCTCGGCCTTGACGTCGAGCAGCGTCGGAGTGCCGGAGGAGTGGGAGGAGGAGCGGGAGGAGGAAGAGGAGGAGGACGCGCCGAACCTCCTTGGCGCCCATTGCCCGTCGCATCGGCGGTGCGCCGGGGCAGCCACCCTCGCCGGGGGGTACGCCAACGGCGGGTTATTGCCGCCCTCGAGGTGCGTTAGCACGCCCTCAAGTGTGCGGCCGGGGGCGCCCCACCACAGGTGGCGCCCCTCGCTGTTCTTCACGCCGCCGACCACCGGCGCCCCGTTGGTGGACGCCAGCCGCTGCTGCTGGCGGCGCTCGAAGTACGCCGCCCAAGCCGCGTGGTTGTCGGCGGCGTACTGGGGGAGGGAGAGCTCGGCGTCGGTGAGGGAGGCGCGCACGATCTCGACCTCGTCGGCGAAGTAGGATGGTTTGGCCACGGCGTCGGGCAACGGGGGAATGGGCACCCCCCATTGCTGAGCCTCCAGCCCGTCGGCCCGGCGCGCATGTCCGGCGGCGCCGGGATGTTCGCCTGGAACAGGAGCCAGGACTCCTGTTCGCGGAGCGAAAGGCGGCCGAAGCCGTTGGCCGCCGCCTCGTCTCCGGGGAAACGCTCGGCCATCGGGGAGATGGAGTGGCTGGGGAGAAGAGATCGGCGGCGGCGCTCGGGAGATGGAGTGGCTGGGGGAGAAGAGATCGGCGGCGGCGCTCGGGAGAGGGAGGGCTGGGGGAGAAGAGCTCGGCGGCGGCGCTCAGGAGAGGTGGCACTCATCACAGGCGAGCGAGGACATATATAGCCGCGCCGCGTCCGTGTGTACGCGTCCGAGGGAGGGGAGGCGTCGGCGCGCCGCCCCGTGAACGCGCCGCCCGTGAGGAATCAATGGCGGCAGCCTTGCCATTGATTCCCCGCGGGAAACCGAGGCGTCGGAAGAAGACGAGGCGGGCGGTGTCGCTGACGCGGCTGGTCCGCGGCGCTTTCGCGCCAAAAACGATTCGCCCGGCGCCCCCGAGCGCCCCCAGCGCGCCGGGTTCGGGTTGGGTCCGCCGGCGCCAATTTCGGCCCGAGCCGGCGAAAAAAGGGCCCCTGAAGGCGTGACTGGGCCGATTTTTTGGCGCCGGCGGCCGAAAAATCGCCTGGGGGGCCTTGTTGGGGACGCGGCTGGAGATGCTCTTACAGCATTTGACTACACACCTTTGATCGACTACTCTGCAAAAATTCAGCATCAATTCCTGATTTTTTGCAGACTTGCACCCGCGCTTGTTTCTACACATTTGCTGCAGACTTGCACCCGCGCTTGCATTTGCTCCATGGAACACTTCTTGTGTATACTACTCCTGATTGGTTGCAACTGAACTGAATTTGATGAACTTCTTGTGTTATGAACCCAACATTCAGTCACTTCCCATGCTTTGAACATTATTTGTGGCTGATGTGCTCGTCCGAGTGACCCGGAGTTCACACCACCAATCAACTATGCGCATTACTCTTCTGGCATTTGTAACTACCACCCAAAGCGATAAAAATTGCTCACAAAAGTATAGAAAGCCATCGATCAATAGTGCTGTATGTATGTTCTTGTCTGTCTCTCTGCTTGTTCTGAATTTGTTCTACAGTTCTGAATATTTAGCTGAAACTGTGCCAGTTTTTTTTTTACAACACAAACAATTGTTCAGTTTTCTACACCCAGGCACCCAGCAAAGGATCAGTCAGTACAAAGGATTTAGCAAGCGATCGATTACCTTGAAGAGGGCCGTCCGCACACCCTGGGCGATCAGCTCCTCCTCCACATCTGAGTCAGCGAGTCCACGGGAACAGAGAAGGCCAGAACTGAATCCTGTTCCTGCCACGTACACCTTGGGGCCCTTCATGTGCCGCACGTCATCAACAACTACAGACTGTCCTGGGTGCACGGTGCACCAGCCAGCGAGTTTATCCACATGTGGCAACATGCCATTTGTGCTGGCCAAGTGCAGGGAGCATGCATGGAGTTGACGATCTCTAGGTCATCTCCAACATCGAACCTCAAATCTTCCGGTTGTCCGGACCGTAAAAGCCATCCAACATGGTCTTATATAGGTCCGTGGCACTGTGCGGACGCGTTTTCTCCCGTAAACTGGAGAAAAACATGGGGAGATGTGCGGAAGTTCGGAGAGCTCTCAAGCCCTCTTTTGATCGTCCTGGCGCACCAAAAAACCCTCCCCAGCCCGCACACGCTTCCCGCCAGTCGTCCAGCTGACCGTATTCATGCCCTTGTAGAGCGCGCCGCTCCACATCGAAGGCGGCTCAGGGCGAACGCGACCTCTCATTGCCTTCGCCACTGAAGCGGTGCGCCTGTCGAGGGCGCTGCCCGCTGCACGTGTTGGGGAACGTAGCACGCAATTTTAAAAAAATTCCTACGCTCACGCAAGATCGACCTAGGAGATGCGTAGCAACGAGAGGGGGAGAGTGTGTCCACGTACCCTCGTAGAACGAAAGCGGAAGCGTTAGGTTAACGCGGTTGATGTAGTCGAACGTCTTCACGATCCAACCGATCTAGTACCGAACGTACGGCACCTCCGAGTTCAGCACACATTCAGCTCGATGACGTCCCTCGAACTCTTGATCCAGCAGAGGGTCGAGGGAGAGTTCCGTCAGCACGACGGCGTGGCGACGGTGTTGGTGATGTGATCCGCGCAGGGCTTCGCCCAAGCACTACGACAATATGACCGGAGGTGTAAACTATGGAGGGGGCACCGCACACGGCTAAGAGAATATCTGATGTGCCTTTGGGGTGCCCCCCACCCCCGTAAATAAAGGAGAAGAGAGAGGAGGCCGGTGGCCATGAGGGGGCGCGCCAGGGGGAGTCCAACTAGGATTCCCTGTTGGGAACGTAGTAATTTCAAAAAAATTCCTACGCACACGCAAGATCATGGTGATGCATAGCAACGAGAGGGGAGAGTGTTGTCCACGTACCCTCGTAGACCGAAAGCGGAAGCGTTAACACAACGCGGTTGATGTAGTCGTACGTCTTCACGATCCGACCGATCAAGTACCGAACGCACGACACCTCCGAGTTCAGCACACGTTCAGCTCGATGACGTCCCTCGAACTCCGATCCAGCCGAGTGTTGAGGGAGAGTTTCGTCAGCACGACGGCGTGGTGACAATGATGGTGTAATATGGTGGAGGGGAGCACCGCACACGGCTAAGAGATCAATGATCAATTGTGTGTCTAGAGGTGCCCCCTGCCCCCGTATATAAAGGAGCAAGGGGGGTTCGGCCGGCCAAAGGGGAGAGGCGCGCCAGGAGGAGTCCTACTCCTATCGGGAGTAGGACTCCCCCCTTTCCATGTTGGACTAGGAGAGAGAGGGGGAAGAGGTGGAGGGGAGGAAGGAAAGGGGGGCGCCGCCCCCCTCTCCTTGTCCTATTCGGACTGGGGGGAGGGCGTGCGGCCCTGCCCTGGCCTCCTCTCCTCTCTTCCACCTAGGCCCACTAAGGCCCATTAAGTTACCGGGGAGTTCCGGTAACCTCCCGGTACTCCGAAAAAATCCCGATTTCACCCGGAACACTTCCGATATCCAAACATAGGCTTCCAATATATCAATCTTTATGTCTCGACCATTTCGAGACTCCTCGTTATGTCCGTGATCACATCCCGGACTCCGAACAACCTTTGGTACATCAAAACATATAAACTCATAATATAATTGTCATCGTAACGTTAAGCGTGCGGACCCTACGGGTTCGAGAACTATGTAGACATGACCGAGACACCTCTCCGGTCAATAACCAATAGCGGAACCTGGATGCTCATATTGGCTCCCACATATTCTACGAAGATCTTTATCGGTCAGACCGCATAACAACATACGTTGTTCCCTTTGTCATCGGTATGTTACTTGCCCGAGATTCGATCGTCGGTATCTTGATACCTAGTTCAATCTCGTTACCGGCAAGTCTCTTTACTCGTTCCGTAATACATCATCCCGCAACTAACTCATTAGTTACAATGCTTGCAAGGCTTGTAGTGATGTGTATTACTGAGTGGGCCCAGAGATACCTCTCCGACAATCGGAGTGACAAATCCTAATCTCGAAATACGCCAACCCAACAAGTACCTTTGGAGACACCTGTAGAGCACCTTTATAATCACCCAATTACGTTGTGACGTTTGGTATCACACAAAGTGTTCCTCCGGTAAACGGGAGTTGCATAATCTCATAGTCATAGGAACATGTATAAGTCATGAAGAAAGCAATAGCAACATACTAAACGATCGAGTGCTAAGCTAACGGAATGGGTCAAGTCAATCACATCATTCTCCTAATGATGTGATCAAGTTAATCAAATGACAACTCATGTCTATGGCTAGGAAACATAACCATCTTTGATCAACGAGCTAGTCAAGTAGAGGCATACTAGTGACACTCTGTTTGTCTATGTATTCACACAAGTATTATGTTTCCGGTTAATACAATTCTAGCATGAATAATAAACATTTATCATGACATAAGGAAATAAATAATAACTTTATTATTGCCTCTAGGGCATATTTCCTTCAATCCTAGTTGGAATCCCTTTCCTATTCCAAGAGGGGGAAAGAGGGAAGGAGAGGGAGAGGGAGAGGAAAGAGGGGGCCGCGCCCCCTCCCCTTTGTCCAATTCGGATTGGGCTTTGGGGGGGGGGCACCTCCTGTGGCTGCCTCTCCTACTCCCTTATGGCCCATTAAGGCCCATAACTTCCCCGGGGGGTTCCAGTAACCCCTCGGTTCCTCGATAAATATCTGGAACGTCCCGAAACCTTTCCAGTGTTCGAATACCTTCGTCCAATATATCAATCTTTACCTCTCGACCATTTCGAGACTCTTCGTCATGTTCGTGATCTCATCCGGGACTCCGAACAAACTCGGTCACCAAAACACATAACTCATAATACAAATCGTCATCGAACGTTAAGCGTGCGGACCCTACGGGTTCGAGAACTATGTAGACATGACCGAGACACATCTCCGGTCAATAACCAATAGCGGAACCTGGATGCTCATATTGGCTCCTACATATTCTACAAAGATCTTTATCGGTCAAACCGCATAACAACATACGTCATTCCCTTTGTCATCGGTATGTTACTTGCCTGAGATTCGATCGCCGTCAACACCCTCGGCGATCAGCTTCTCCTCCACACTGGAGTCAGCGAGTCCACGACAACAGAGAAGGCCGGAACCTAATCATGTTCCTGCCACGTACACCTTGGGGCCCTTCATGTGCCGCACGTCATCAACAACTACTGACCGTCCTTGGTGCACTCTGCACCAGCCAGCGAGTTTATCCACATGTGACGACATGCCATTTGTGCCAGTGAGCATGCATGGAGTTGACGATCTTTTACGTCATCTTCAATGCCGATACTCAAATCTTCGGGCTGTCCAGATCGTAAATGCCATCCAATGCGGCCTTGTATCAATCTGTGGCACTGTCCGAACGCGTTTTCTCCCGCGAACTGGAGAAAAACATGGGGAGTTGTGCGGGAGTCCGAACCGCTCCCAAGCCCTCTTTTGATAGTCCTGGCCACCAAAAACCCCTCCCCGACCCGCACACGCTTCCCGCCGGTCGTCTAGCTACCCACATTCATGCCACTGTAGAGTGCACCGCTCCACATCGAAGGCGGCTTAGGACGGATGTGACCTCTCACTGCCTCTGCCTTTGAAGCGGGACGCCCGGCTGAAGATGCCGAGACGGAACTGGAGAAGGAAAAGCTTCAGTTCTCGGGGCTCATGGCAGGACACAGGGAATAGGCCCCGACGATCATAGATTAGGTGTATTACTTATACATCCAGAGCCGGACGAGCACCGCTTAGTTGATGTAAATATAATGAAATACAACATGTTTATATGAAATCTAGTAGTGTTTGGACGAATTTCGTCCGTTTAGTTCGCATTGTTGTTGAAATGCGTGCGAGCAGCGTTGGATGGTGGCCTCCCGCATCCGTGTCCGCGGACGGATGCAGGAGGAAATATGCGGGTCGCCGTTGGAGATGCCCTTATTACTCAGTAGGTTCTAGAAAAAAACAAGGGCTTTATAATTTATGCCACTTGTTGTGTCCCACTACTCAGTTTTACCAATTAAAGTCACAACTACTCAAAAATGCTATCATTATGTGAGATGCTTGCTCAAAAATAACATTAGATATCTAAAAAATGTCATTGTTCCGTTAGATGTTTGCTAAAAAATGCCATTAGACATTGTATTGTCAGGTCAAACCCGTTGGCCATGTTATATGACAAAAATACCTTAGACCCACATGTTAGTTCTCTCTATCTCACAATGATAAGTGTGAGCCCCACTTGTCAGGAGTAAGCATGCGAATAATTATAGAGGAAAATAAGAATGCTCTTGGGATCTAGTGGTCCCATACTTTATTGTAGTGAGATTTTTCGATAAAGGGTGCTTTTATTAGCTCAAAATGTAGCATCGAGCGGATACAAAAGCATAAAGAGCGACACCCGGCCTCTGCATATCTAAGATGCACACAGCCATCAAACAAACAGTCTGACAAAAAATATAAAAACGACGAAGTGGCAACAGTAAAGCCATATGAGGCCGAAACTATGCCTATGTCGACGGAGAAGGTGGACCGATTCGGAGATTATGCTGCCACCCATGTTGGGTAAAAATCTTCCTGACCACCCGCTCCAACCGCATACACACCACCTTGAACAGCGATTGGTACTCAGTTCGATGCAGAGTATACCACATACGAAGCCAGTGTGTACAATGGTAAATAACCTGCATAGGAGAAGATATTTTGCCATTCAAAACACAATCATTTCTACATAGCCAAAGCGACCATAGTAAGGCAGACGCTCTCACCCGTATTAGCGTACTAAAAGTATTTGGTATTCCATCAAGCCGGTGACCATATATATTGGTAACATTTGTTGGTGGATACAAATTTGATGCTATTTGGATAATTGACCATGTAGAACGCGCAAACTTGCATTGAAAGAAGAGATGTTTGATTGTCTCGTCATGAGTACAAAAACTACATTTCCTGCTTCCTTTCCAGTTGCGTCGAGCGAGGTTGTCTTTAGTTAGCACAACTCCTCTCCGAAGATACCACATGAAAATCTTAACTTTTAGTGGCATCTTCGGTTTCCAGATTTGTTTATTATTGGCCACTGGAATCTCTGTGTGCGATAGTGCACGATACATAGAGTCAACTGTGAAGGACCCATATGTAGTAAGATTCCAGCAAAACACATCCCGCCCTTGTGTCAAGTTAATCGAATCCAAACGAGATAGAAGATGTTGCCATGACACAAGACATGGCCCAACCAAATCCCTCCAAAATGATATATCTGGTGGGGAAGTGGTCATCACATGCGCAAGAGTATCATTCTTATCACGTACAATGCGGTACAAGGCTGGGTACTGTTCTCGGAGAGTGGTATTTCCAAGCCACTTGTCCTCCCAGAAACGTATCTCCGAGCCGTCCTTTATGTTGGAAATATGCCCTAGAGGCAATAATAAATGGTTATTATTATATTTCTTTGTTCATGGTAATTGTCTATTATTCATGCTATAATTGTATTGTCCGGAAATCGTGATACATGTGTGAGTACATAGACCTCAACCTGTCCCTAGTAAGCCTCTAGTTGACTAGCTCGTTGATCAACAGATAGTCATGGTTTCCTGACTATGGACATTGGATGTCATTGATAACGGGATCACATCATTAGGAGAATGATGTGATGGACAAGACCCAATCCTAAGCATAGCATAAAAGATCGTGTAGTTTCGTTTGCTAGAGCTTTTCCAATGTCAAGTATCTTTTCCTTGGACCATGAGATCGTGCAACTCCCGGATACCGTAGGAGTGCTTTGGGTGTGCCAAACGTCACAACGTAACTGGGTGACTATAAAGGTGCATTACGGGTATCTCCGAAAGTGTCTGTTGGGTTGGCACGGATCGAGACTGGGATTTGTCACTCCGTGTGACGGAGAGGTATCTCTGGGCCCACTCGGTAATGCATCATCATAATGAGCTCAATATGACTAAGGCGTTAGTCACGGGATCATGCATTGCGATACGAGTAAAGAGACTTGCCGGTAACGAGATTGAACAAGGTATTGGGATACCGACGATCGAATCTCGGGCAAGTAACATGCCGATTGACAAAGGGAATTGCATACGGATTGATTGAATCCTCGACACCGTGGTTCATCCGATGATATCATCGTGGAACATGTGGGAGCCAACATGGGTATCCAGATCCCGCTGTTGGTTATTGACCGGAGAGGCGTCTCGGTCATGTCTACATGTCTCCCGAACCCGTAGGGTCTACACACTTAAGGTCCGGTGACGCTAGGGTTGTAGAGATATATGTATGCGGAAACCCGAAAGTTGTTCGGAGTCCCGGATGAGATCCCGGACGTCACGAGAGGTTCCGGAATGGTCCGGAGGTAAAGATTTATATATGGGAAGTCTTATTTTGGTCGCCGGAAAAGTTTCGCGCTTTATCGGTATTGTACCGGGAGTGCCGAAAGGGGTCCGGGGGTCCACCAAGGGGGTCCACCAGCCCCGGGGGGGCCACATGGGCTGTAAGGGGTGCGCCTTGGCCTATATGGGCCAAGGGCACCAGCCCCAAGAGGCCCATGCGCAAGAGATAAGAAAGAAGGGAGAGTCCTAAAGGGGGAAGGCACCTCCGAGGTGCCTTGGGGGGGAAGGACTCCCCCCTGGCCGCACCCTTCCTTGAAGGAAGGGGCAAGGCTGCGCCCCCCCTCTCCCTTGGCCCTATATATAGTGGGGGAAGGGAGGGCAGCAACATCTAAGCCTTGGGCGCCTCCCTCCTCCCCTGCAACACCTCTCTCTCTCGCAGAAGCTCGGCGAAGCCCTGCCGGAGACCCGCTACATCCACCACCACGCCGTCGTGCTGTTGGATCTCCATCAACCTCTCCTTCCCCCTTGCTGGATCAAGAAGGAGGAGACGTCGCTGCACCGTACGTGTGTTGAACGCGGAGTTGCCGTCCGTTCGGCACTCGGTCATCAGTGATTTGGATCACGGCGAGTACGACTCCGTCATCCACGTTCATTGGAACGCTTCCGCTCGCGATCTACAAGGGTATGTAGATCCACTCCTTTCCCCTCGTTGCTAGTAGACTCCATAGATGCATCTTGGTGAGCGTAGGAAAATTTAAATTATGCTACGATTCCCAACACTTTATCGCGAAGGATCCGAAGCGAAAAAGATGTTTCTTTACCGCCATCAGACCAGCCCAAAAATGCGAGTCACCGGGCTTCCAATATGCCTGGGACAATGCCTTTTGGCCTAAATACTTGTTGCGTAGCATAGTTTGCCAAACACCATCCTCAGTAAGTAGCTTGAACAGCCATTTACTGAGTAAGGCATCATTCTTGACCTGGAGGTCCTGAACACCTAAGCCTCATTGGTCTTTCGGTCGGCAAAGACGCTCCATTTGGTTAGTCTATACCTTTTCTTTTCACTGTCTCCTTGCCAAAAAAAATCTGGATCTGAAGTAATCCAGTCTTTGCAGAACCCCTTTGGGTAGTTGGAAAAATGAGAGCATGTAGAGAACTATGTTGGTGAGGACAGAATTAATCAAAACTAGTCGTCCACCAATGGAGAGAAATTTTCCTTTCCAACTGCTCAACCGTTTCTCCAGTAGCTCTTCAACATGTTTCCACTCCGCATTAGTGAGACGCCGATAATGAATCGGAATTCCCAAATATTTAATCGGGAATTGGCCTTGTGCACATCCAAATAAGTCAGCATATTGTGCAGTCGTCTCCTTGGCTTCTCCAAAACAGAACAATTCACTTTTATGGAAGTTGATTTTCAAGCCTGACATTTGCTCAAAAGCTGAAAGCAGAAGTTTCAGATTTCTCGCCTTATCAAGGTCATGTTCCATAAAAAGAATCGTATCATCGGCATATTGCAAGATAGAGAGTCCTCCATCAACAAGATGTGGCACTACTCCTGCAATTTGACCATCCTGTTTGGCGCGTTCAATCAAAGTAGCCAGCATGTCAGCGACAATGTTAAATAACATTGGAGACAGTGAGTCACCTTGACGTAATCATTTTTTCGTCTGGAAGTAATGGCCTACATCGTCATTGACTTTGATAGCCACACTGCCTCCAGTAACGAAATTTTGGATCCACTCACGCCATTTGTCGGAGAAACCTTTCATTCTCAGGGTCTGTTGTAGAAACGACCATTTGACTTTATCATATGCCTTTTCAAAGTCAATTTTCAATACTACCCCACTCATGTTCTTCCAGTGCATCTCATAAACGGTCTCATGAAGGATAACTACTCCATCGAGTATATTTCTTCCTTGCATGAAAGCCGTTTGGGATGGCCGAACAACATGGTCAGCAACCACATTGAGCCTATTAGTCGCTACTTTGGTGAATATTTTGAAGCTGACAATAAGGAGGCATACCGGTCTGTATTGTTGGATCCGTACAGCCTCCTTTGTCTTGGGCAACAAAAAAATCTCTCCAAAATTTAGCCTGGATAGGTCAAGTTGGCCGGCATGAAGATAATTGAACAACTCCATTAGGTCAGTCTTGATGACATCCCAGAAGTTCTGATAGAACTCTGCGGGGAAGCCATCAGGTCCTGGAGCTTTATTGTGTTCCATTTAAAACACCGCAGCTCTCACCTCCTCTTCAGAGAAAGGTGCCGTTAGGATATCATTCTCTTCAGTCGTGACTTGTGGGATATCATCTATTCGGGTCTCATCGAGACTGAAGTTCCCTTCATCTGGAGCCCCAAATAGATGACTTGTAGTATTTTGTTATATAACGCTTAAGCTCTTCATGGCCTTCGATCCGTCCCTCATCCTGTTCGAGGCTAAAAATACACTTCTTTCGGTGTCGCCCATTGGCAACCAATTGGAAATAACGTGTATTGCTATCTCCCTCGAGAATGAATTGGGCGCCGGATCTTCGGTACCACTTGTCCTCTTCTCGCAATAGACGTGCCATTTGCTCATTGGATTGATTTTTTATGTCAATCTCATGTTGAGACAAAGTGCGAGTCTCTGCGATTTTGTCGAGGTCATCAATAATAGTGGAAAGACGCTGCTTTTCTTTTTTATATATGCCACTGGTGTGTTTCGCCCATCCAGTTAGGAACTGCCTTGCGGCTCGAATTTTGAAGTTCCATCTCTGAATTGGTGTGCAACCAACGGCGGGCCTCTCCCATACATTCTTAACCATATTTGCAAAGCCATCACGTTGTAACCATCCCAATTCGAATTTGAATGGGCGGCGAGCAGTGGGAGGACTAGCAGAGTTAGACTCAAGAATGATGGGTGCATGGTCCGAAAGTGTCTCAATACGCTCTAGGGCACACACTGTTACCAGAGGGAATTTTAGTTCCCATTCGGTATCCATGAGTACCCGATCGAGTTTCTCGTATGTCGGCACCGGACGATTATTGGGCCAAGTGAATTGTCGCCCCGACATACCGGCTTCCCGAAGATTCAAACTGTCAATCACAACGTTGAATAAGAAACGCCAGTGAGTGTCAAAACGATCATTATTTTTCTCTTTTCTGGTACCTAAGGATATTAAAGTCGCCTCCAATAAGCATTAGGTGTGGATTATCCTTAGCCAGTTCACCAATTCCCGCAGGAAAGCGGATTTTTTCTCATCTTGGGCAGCCCCATAGACTGCGACCAGACTCCATGTAAAATTATCAGCTCTGTTTCGGAGATGGAATTTGATGTGAAATTCACCAACCGGAAAAGATAACAATTCCATGGTTGTTGTTTGTATCCCAAGTAAGGTTCCTCCGGACCTTCCACGTGGTGGTAAACAATGCCATGTGTAGTCAAAACCACCAGATATGTGGTCAAAGACATGTGCACGGAAGTCACATTTACCTGCCTCGGAAATTGGTACAAAATCCAACCCATGCTCTCGCACACAATCACCGACGTGTTTATGTTTAGCCAAGTCTGAAAGACCTCTGCTATTCCGAAACATACCTCTCATGTGGAAACTCGGGTTGGGTTGGATATCTTCGCCTTTTTGGACGATTTTTATTTCTTTTTTGAGGAATGAGATTTAGACTTAGGCGAAGACGCAGTGAAGTCACAAAATATGGACCCCAGTCGTGCATCATCTAATCCAACCTCAGTTACCGCACCAACCAAGTGGGAGAGAAGCGGACCATCATATGTGGTCGCCGATTCCTCCTCCTTAGTTTCAGGATATTTGGTCCATAGGTATTTTGGTCATTATGACATGTCAAACGAGATTTGAGCTAACAGTAATAGTGTCCAGTGACATTTCTGAACATGCATCTAACAAAACAATGTCATTCTCAAGCAGTTGATATTCCTAGTGACAAAAAAAAAGTAGTGGGACATAACCACGAATGGCATATATACGATAAAAACCAAAAAACTAAGTGGATATTTATTTTTTTTCAAGGCAAGAGAACAAAGCAGAGATTCCGTTACCTACGGGAAGCCCGGAATTTAGAGCATCTCCAGCCGTTCGGCCCCCCAGGGCGCCGAAAAACTGCGCCCTGGGGGCGAGCCGGCGCTAGTTCGGCCCCTGGGGGCGGCCTAGCTCCCAGCCACGGCCCCAGGCGCCCCCCCCAGCCTTGGCAAATTCAAACGTAGTTCATTCCCGCGCCCAAAAATAAACGCCACAATCCGGCGATCAAGCGGTGATCGGCGATGAAAAGTTCGGCGTACAAAAATCAGAACAGAAACGCGCATCAGACGGCGAGGTCGGCCTCCGGCGTCGGCAGAGTTGGCGTGCGCGGGCTTGACGGGGTCTCTGTGCTTGGCGGCGTGGCTTCTGCGCTGCGGGCAGTCTCGGCGGCATCATCGGCCGGGCTTGTTGGCGGCGTCGGCGTGCGCGTGGGCGTGGGCGGCGTCGTCGTGGGCGTGGGCGTGGGCGTCGTCGTCGAGGGAAGCTGGTCCAGGATGAGGCCGACATGCGCCCTGTACCACGCCTTGACCACCTCGTCGGTGCTCTGGAGCATGTCCGCCCCGCCCAGCAGGAAAGCCAGGTCGGTGTTCCTCTTCTTCGCGGCGACGTTGGTCCGGAGTAGGTCGAGCTTGACGGCGCTTGTCGACATCAACGCCGACCATCGCGCCTCGGTCTTCTCTTCACGAAGGACGGCCCGGGCCTGTGCGTCGGCGAGGTAGTGCAGGATGGATTCCTGCACGCGAGCGGTGGCCGCGTCGGCGTGTTTCCCCTTCTTGGCACCTTTGTTGCCGTCCGGCCGCCCTTCTGACGCGCTCGGAGCCGGCGCGTCCGGCTTGTATGTCTCCTTGGCCTTCTCGAGGGTACGTCGGACTTCCGCCCACTTGTCGCACTTGTCAATGCGCTTGTAAACGTGGAGGTACTTGAACTCGGCGTCGTTGTTGCTCTGCCTATATAGGCCGAACATGCGCAGCAACTGCGCGGGGATGAACAAACAGTTGGCGGGCGCACACGGTGAAGAGAGACGGGAGACCGGCGTGGCATACCTGATCCTCAATGCTGGCGCCGCTCTCCGGGCCAGCGGCCACCTCCTTGACGACACCATGCCATTTATTGCACGCCCCCTGGATGCGCCCCCAATGGTTCGCCATCGCCTTCGACCCGCGCTGCATGTAGACGCCTTTGAAGTAGGGGTCGACGAGCTTGCGCTCGTCGAACTTGGCCTTGATGCGCGCCCAGTACGTGTCGATGCTCTGGTTTGCGCCGGTGGTCGGGTCGAGGCAGACGACTTTCCACGCCTCGGCGAGGCATTCCTCCTCCTTGGACGCCCACTTGATGCGCGGCTCGGCTGACCTGGCCGTCCGCTTCTTCTTCTTGCGCCTCCTCGCCGGCTCCTCCTCGTCCTCGTCGGCTCCTCCTCGTCCTCGTCCTCCTCCTCGTCCTCTTCCTCCTCCTCCTCCTGCTCCTCATCGCCGTAGACGTAGCCGAGCTCGCCGTCCATGCCGCCGCTGAGATCCACCGCCTCATCCGCGGTGAACCCGGGAGACGCGGCGACCGCGGCCGATCCTTCCGCGATGATGTCGTCCATGTCGGTCTCGGTCTCGTCGGCGTCGCCGAGGTGCGAGAAGGGCAGTGCGCAACGGCGGAGAGGGGGCGTCGGGGAGGACGCGTACGCGGGCGGCGAGTAGTTGTATGGAGGGTACTGCACGCCGGTGAAAGCGGGTGAGGGCGTGCGCTGGGCCGGGTGTCCATGGGGAACGTGACATTTGGGTTGAACCCACCGTGCACGTCCCCGTCGGCGTAGCCCGACGATCCCCATGGCTGCAGCGTCGGAGACCCGACACCTTGTTGGCCCCAGGGCGCATACGACGCGTGGTTGCCGGGGGGATTCATCATCCTCGCGCGTGCCGCCTCGGCCTGGTCCGCGGAAGCGGCAGCGGCACCCGCAGCCGCGCGTGCCGCGTTGTCACGGGCCTTCTTGGCGAGGGCCCTGTTCCGCCGGTCGGCGGTGACGGCCTCCTGTCGCTGTACTTCTACCCTCCAATCGGCGTTTGTCATGCCCGACGGCTTGGACGGCGGCGCCCTCGGCTTCCTCTGCTTCGGCTGGGCGACGGAGGCGGTCGCGGTTGCCGCGGCGCGTGGGACGACGTACTTCTTCGGTGCCATGGCGGCCGGCTGGGAGGCGAGCGGGAGAGAGAATGGCGGGAGGAAAGGAGAAAATGGGAGGGAACTAGGGAAAAGCGGGGAGAAACGGCGGGAAGAGGCGCTCGACTCGTCGACATGGCGGACCCACGCGCGCCTTTTCGCTTGTGCGCCCCAGGGCGCCGGGTTCTGCCTGGGTCTGCCGGCACCAGATTCGGCCCGAGCCGGCGAAAAACAGGTTTCTAGGGCGACTGGGGCGTTTTTACGGCGCCGGCGCGGCAAAAACACCTGGGGAGGACCTGTTGGGGGGCGCGGTTGGAGATGCTGTTACCGCCTCGAATTGCTCGCACAGATTCTTCACCTCGCCAAAGCAGCGCACCGGGGCCCACACGCCACGTCCACGTAGGAAACCGCACCGCTTCTTTATGGCGTCGGCTTGACTCGAGCACGCAAGACGCAACCCCCCTCCGTCCATCCCCCGTCCCCTCTGCTCCCTCCCTCCCCACCCCACCCCCAAAACCCCAATCTTTCCCCCCTCCGATCGCCCCCCGCCGGCCGCGATGGACTCCGACGACGAGCCGTGGGGAGCGAGCGACGACGACCCCGTCGCCGTCGGGGACTACTACTACGACTGCAGCGACGGGGGCAGCGGCGGCGCTGGCGGGGGCGGCGAGGACGAGGGATCCGACTGCGCCGGCGACGACTACGAGGTCCGCGAGGAGGTCGCCTCGATGCGCGAGAAGGTACCGTCGATCGCCCCGCTCGCCGGTAGTGGTATCTGCATCTTCCGTGTGGCGGGGCTGGGGCGCGAACGCGATGGCCGCACAGTGCCCTTGCGTGTAATCTCGGGGGCTGGGTGCGGTGGCTTTCTGAATGCGCGGCGCTCTCGCAGTGCTGGCGCCCAATTTGGGGCGGGATTTTTGTTGCGGGGGCAGAAGCCTTCTAGGGGTTCTTCGAAAGGGCGCAGAAGTGGGGCGCTTGCTCTGCATCTTATCGTCAGTAGACGTTGTGGCAGCAGGTGTGACGACGGTAGGGTTCAGTCAGTGTGCTGTGCTCCTGGAACGTGGCGGTGTTGTCCTGCGGTTTCTCCTGAGAGATGAATTCTCTTGTGCTGAATAGATATTGGCGATAGATACTGCGCAACTGTTATAGTTCTTTTAAACCTCATTTTGTTGGAATTGTTGCTTGCAATCTGTGCCTGGTGGTCAAGTGTTGTCAGGGCCTAGTGGTCCAAGGGCAAGTCTGTATAGGTCTCGCCATTTTGGGTATGCTAGTTGTTAAGCATAGCGTGTCAGTGTTATGTGGAGCACCTGCCAAAATTGCCATCACTATATGTGTCCTATATAAGAAGCATATACATTACCAATTTACAGTGGAGCTTAAATAAATAAGGAGTACTTTATTAAGTACTAACATAGTCATAGCTTCTTTTGCTTCACTTGATGTTTGTAAATGACAATGCCAGATCGCATTGTATTCGTCAGCTGCTAGGTTTTCAGGTTCTGCAAGCAGCGTTATTGTCAAGATTAGTCCCAGACTATCTTGTGATATTGAGTTGAAAATTTCCACAAAATGGAACCTGTGGATGTGCAGATCAATAGCACGCATGCTGACTCTTTTTTTTTTCTTCATGAAACTCTGCTTTCTTGCCAGTTTATCCTCTATAAGGATGTGCATGACATAACTCAGTTTTGGGATTTTCTCCTCCATGTTTCTTTTCTTTTCTGTTCTGTTGTCTTTCCATCTTATAGCTCTGAAACTCACTCAAAGAGCTTGTGTTCCTTTTCATCACAAACAGAGATACGCTGTGTTATCTGAAAATGACATACATGAGCGGCAAGAGGAAGCCATAAGACGGGTATCTTCAATATTTTCAATTCCAAGAGAATCAGCATGCATCCTCCTTCGACAATACAAATGGTCAGTTATGCTGCCAAAAAATATATGTACAGCTTCCCATGTTAGATACATGAAATGAAGTCATATGTTCCAGTAGATCTTATCTCTGAGTTTATTCTACTGCTCTACATTCTGTTGCAATGTACCTGAAAAGTTCATCTTGAGAAAGTTTCTGAGATTTACTAGTTTCAGTGGACATGCATATAAGATCCTGCTTTCAAATTGTTGCAAAGGTGGAATACTTGTGAGCTGAAAAGGTAGATTCTTTATCTCAATTTTGTTCAGGAATATTAGCAAGTTGAGTGACGAGTGGTTCGCAGATGAAGAACGTGTCCGTCATTTTGTTGGCTTGCCTACAAATGGGGCTGTTCTTCCTGACTGCCAGGAGGTAGCTTTTCTTATCAGCTGGTATCATATCTGGTTAAATCAGTGAATTAACATGTTTTAGCTCTGATGGTTCCTTTGGTTGCAGCTAACTTGTGGAATATGTTTTGAAGGATATTCCACAAGTGCACTGAGCTCTGCTGGTTGTGGTCACCTCTACTGCCATGAATGTTGGGAAGGTCTCTCTCTCAATGTTGTTATTTCATCCACATAACCAACTTGATTAATATTAGTAATATAAACAACACGTAAATGCATAAGGATCAAAACGGGGGCTCTAGACTTGTAAGAAAAAAAGAATCAGCCCACTGATCAGAGTATGCCGTTGTAAGTTTGTAATGCCGGTCAGGGATGAGGAATCTCACTGATGTTGGATCTATTTCCCCATCCCTATGTACCCTATCTCTGTTAGGAAAAATCTCAAGATCACGAATATCCATACTGATGTCGTGTTTATGCATGGCATGCGAATATAGCGCAGCCTACTAAGCATGTTGCATGTATGTAATCATGTTATTTATTTTGATGTAGTGGGAAGCATAGCTGCAATTGTGAAATTGTGACATATAGCGTACCTAACATAAGTAACAGGAGTCGAAGGATTGAAGTTGTACATTTTTTACTCACAGAGAACTAAATGGGAACTATTGAATTGTCAAATCCTTCTCCTTATTCATAGTGATCAATTGAATTTCTAGTGCTAAAATAAGGTAACTATTTCAGGGTATATTAGTGCTTCAATAAATGATGGTCCAGGATGTTTGTCACTGCGGTGCCCTGAGCCATCTTGTACTGCCATGGTTCTTGAAGAAACCATTAATAGATTGGCTAAAGATGAGGAGAAAGTAAAGTACAAACAATTTTTATCATGCTCATACGTTGAAGATAACAAGAAGGTAATTCCTTGAAGTAGCCTAGCACTTTTCTTGTTTGTAGTCTACCGGTTTTAAGGATGATATGCGTTTAAGAGTTCATTTTATGTCATCTTTATCCTATGGTTTCTGAAATTTATTTATGATATCATGTTAATATTCAGATAAAATGGTGTCCAGCTCCTGATTGTACCCGCGCAGTGGAGTTTCTTGGTGATGAGAACTATGATGTCTCATGCATGTGCAAATTCAGCTTCTGCTGGAACGTCGGTATCTTATTTTGGTTTAATCTCTTGCCATATCTGGTTGTGTTATTGTAATAATCCAAAAGCTTATTATTGCAATGCTACCTTTTCCAAATATATGCAGTGTACAGAGGAAACTCATCGCCCAGTTAGCTGTGAGACTGTCTCAAAGTGGATATTAAAGAACAGTGCAGAATCTGAGAACGTGAATTGGTTTGTTATAACACACAATTTCTTTGTTCCATAATATATTTCAGTTCTTTGTTTATAAGGCGATGCGACCTAAGGCGAGCACCAACCACCCTGACGCCTAAGCGCCTAATGCGGACGCCTAAGCGCCTAAAGTGGGCATAATTGCAAGGCATGTCCTGCTAGTCCAGTATGTATAGGTTTACTCTTGTGGTGCCTTCACCCTTGCCACAGAGGTGAACAAAATAGGAGTGGCCTGCAGCGAGTTCAACATGGTGTGCTCTAGACAACACCATGATCGAATGTATTAGCTTGTAGCAGTGGAGAGCAAGGACCGAAGCGACTATTCGAACATCGTTACCAAACTATGGGACTGGAGAAAGCCAAAACAGGGGATGCTCTGGATTTAATGGGGCCTCGTGATGCTTTGGAGAAGGGACTCACTGGAACGGCAGACGTGCGTTGAGGTTTAATGCTGGACATGTCCTGCATTTGATGGAAGTGAGAGGGACAAGCTCTCATCCGACATGGCTTGGGTCAAAGCGCTATGTGGGCTGTCAAAGGCCTTCTATTATAGTCCTTGTCAAAACCTCTGGTTACTCGCTTAATGCACGTCGTTGACTAGAACATGCAGTTTTGTAGTATGGGACCTATGACACAACAGTTTGTGTAATGACTCATTTTAATTTCTGCATACATAAGGAAACATCAAAAACTATCTTTGAAGTGATTCATTTTTCCAGGATAATAGCTAATTCAAAGCCCTGTCCTAAATGCAAACGACCGATAGAGAAGAATCATGGTTGCATGCATATGACGTGTCGTCCTCCTTGCAAATTTCAGTTTTGCTGGTACACTCCCATCTCCTGAGCTTATTTATTTTTGTACTTTCTATTTTTCTGATGAAAATTGGACATTTTGCATGTGATATCTTTGGTCTGATGCTCTTACATCATCACAGGTTATGTCTAGGTGACTGGTCAGAACACGGAAGTAGGACCACTGGGGGCAATTATGCTTGCAATCGCTATGAAGCAGACAAGAAGAAAGGCATAGTATGTTCTTTTTTTGGGCATTATCCTTCTCTGTATGAAGGAAGAATCACATTCCTGGGTTTGATCCCAAGGTGCATAGCTTGCTATTGGCCAGATAATGCAAAGCGAGCCTTGTCTATTGGGTCCCTTCTAAAAATAATAATGAAAAGCTCATTTGGAAGTTAAAAAAGACTGATTTTCCCTCACAAGTACGGATACACTATTAGTATGTTCCTGTAAATTTTAATAAAGAAATATGTTTATTTGAGGGCTACCCAAAAGACACAAATATGTGGGTCTATAATACTCCACAATTTTTCACTATTATAGGGCCAAAATCTTTTTTTTTGTGCACCCCACAAATGAAAATATCTAGTAAAAGAAATTACAAGTATGTAGATCACACCAATATGTACACGTGGGAATTTTTTTTCAAAATTTTCTGAAACTTCAAAATATGTTTTTTATTTATTTCGGGATCCAATAGATCCAGGATCCAAATGACCGTTCTTGCTACTGGTATGCTACTTAATTATGTGATTTCTTGACTCTATTTACTGCTGCCAACTGCGACTTGTTGTTACTTTCCCTGTTTATTCTATCTCATGTTCTTTTCTTTTAGTATGATGAAGCCGAAGCACAGAGAGAACGGGCTAAAAACTCACTTGTGAGATACACGCATTATTTTGAGCGCTGGGCATCCAATCAGAAGGTACATTCTTCAGGATCCTGTTGCAGCCGTTTCATTATATGAAATTCTGAATTTTCCCTATTTTTCCCAGAATATGCTTGTACAGTGTCCTGTATAACTGTAGACAAGACAAGTCCACATTTTCAACCCTGAACTCTAGCCAAGATTTGATATTCAACTCTGCACTACGAAACCACCTAGAACAGAACTGTTGACTATACAAACCATCCACTTCACCTCCTACGACCCTCTCCACTCTTATTTTGGGCCAACTTAGATGCTACTACATGGGATCCTCATTGTTAACTGATGAGGCCTTCTCGGCGATGGATCCCACGTGATATCAATACTCCCTTTTGTCATTAGCAAGTTCACCACTTGACATGTTGCACTAACTAATTAAAAATTCAGCCTCCGGTTGGTGTCCAGGGGGAGTTATTATTATGAAAACAAGTGCATGTATGTCCGGTCTGTTTGTATTATCCCCATAAAGTTGGCTATTAGGAGAGTTTTAGTTTCCTCAAAAACTGCCCAAGCAAGTCCATATTACATTAATAATGTTATAAGAGTCAGGATCTAATTTTACATCTCTGCTTGTAAGTACCAGATCCATCTCTTATGACCTTGCCAAGTCAATTATTTCCTTTCTTCTAAACTCATCTGAGGAATTTCTTGTGATTTTACATTTCTTCTTTGTGGTGATCACAGTTTATTTCATTTTCTATTAGTGTTTACTACAAAGTATGCATTGTTTGATTTATGGGGCACGAGTTTCTGTATATGATGCCTTGGGTGCTTACCTTTTGGTTCTTGCCTGTTGACAGTCGAGGCAGAAGGCACAAGGAGATCTGCAAAAGTTTGAAAGTGAAGTAAGTATTTAAAACCTTACATTGTGGCATCCATCCTTCCTCTTAAAAATGCAGTGTCATGCACCCAATATTTGTCTGTCAGTGCACAAGTCTGTTGCTATTGTCTCCAATTAGTAGAAATTTTTACTGAAAAGGATGTATGATTGCCACTCCTTTTAGTTTGGGTTCCTGCATTTCAAGTCTTCTTTTCTTCCACTCATTTATCATACTTGTGCTTGACTATTTGTTCACACTCTAGCTTGCGAAGCTCAGTGACATTCTTGGAATACCAGAGTCTCAACTAAAGTTCATACCTGAAGCTTGGTCACAGGTTAAATATCTTATAATGCCTATAAACTGGCTCTATACTTTTAACATAGCCTTCCTTTTTCTGACACGCCTACCCTATCATCCTTCACTATGACAGATTGTAGAATGCAGACAAGTGCTGCAATGGACATATGCTTATGGGTATTATCTCGATGATAAAGCCAAGAATGATTTTTTTGTGTACCTCCAAGGTAGAAGGTTTTAAGCTTGCAGCTTAAGGTTTATCGCATGATTGACATAGCCATACATCTGGAAATTTTGTAGGTGAAGCCGAGTCTGGTTTGGAGCGCCTCCATAAATGTGCGGAGAAGGACATACATGCAATTTTACCTAAAGCTGGTGAAACTGAACCTCTTCCCTCATTACAAGACTTCAATGAATTTCGTGTGAAACTTGCTGGTCTAACAAGGTATTGCGGGGATGTCTCTGATCACTACTGACATTTGCAGTTACATACAGTATTTTTTGTGTGTGTGACCAAGTTAGTAACTTGTGCTAGTTTAGCATCTCTTGCTCTCTCTGTTTATCCTGTCAAAGGTCCTTATTTACCTGACTTTTGGCCATTCTTTTTCTTCTCAATTTGAACTTTATGGTGATGATTTTGCACCTTTCCGAGCGAAGATACATATGGGCATCATGTGATGTTGTAGGAGTTATGTGGCCTGCATAGCATTTTGAGTGGATGTTAGGTTAATGCTGCTGCTCCATTTATATACCTTGCACTCATTTCACTGAAGTTTGTATGCATTATGCCATGCATAGTTGTACCGACATCTCGTGTACGCTCTGTGCTCTCAAAATGCTGAATTTTACTTACCATTCTGTACTGCACGAGTCTCGTATCGGTGAATATGGTAACGAAGCTAATTTTAAAGAGCAGTGGCTAAGCCGAAACTTTTTTTTTGTTACAGCGTAACCCGCAACTACTTTGAGAACCTTGTTCAAGCACTGGAGGCAGGGCTGGAGGACGTGCGTGTTACGGGCGGCCAGTCAACTTCGAAGAAGAAAGCCCGCACCGCCTCCAAGAGGAAACCATCTGCCAAAGGCAAGTCGGGCAGGAATAAGAAGGCGAGAATAACCATCTCTTAACATTCAGGCGGAGGTTGGCCCTGCGAGCGCTGCTGCGCCTTTAGTCGGCCCGTCTTCGCAGATATCATCTGCGATGGTCCAGGGGTAGCGCGGTAGGCAGTTAGGGATAGGGGGGTAGGGGCGATGCAGTGCCCCTGGCCAGAATATGTATAGTGAGCGCGGATGCTTGTTCTGCCCAGGCATTCTGGTGCCATGGACGTGAAGCGCTGTACAGGTAGCAAAGGATGCAATCCTGCCATTTAGCTGGATATAGAGTGCGTACTTGTTTTTTTTTTTCTTTTACCGTGTCTAATTGAACAGTATTGCTATGGTTTTCGATCGCGATGTGGTGGTAAATATGATACAAGGTATAGATTGTGAATTTGGCGTGACAAAACCCACAGTTTTGAAAATCTGTTTTAGCAGTAAGCTGCTGATGTCTTTACCCAATGTGTAGACCTAGCGTTAGACATTGGACATGTGAAATTTGAGTGCTGCCCCGTGAAGCAAGATCATGACTGTAGTACCCAATATATATGATCGTGGTGAATTTTTTTTTTCATTTCGTGTGCGTTGGGGTTGAAAAGTACCGTATGTATGCAATACTCTGTTAGTTATATCTCAGTTGTTTGAGAATTTTGTCATATCAGTCGGTTCTTGCGTGGGGGAGAGCAATGCAGCCCGAGGCTGGGGAGGCCGAGCCATGACCTCACGAGGTCGTGGCTCGGCCGGAGGAAGATGAAGGCTAGCCGTTGGATTGAGAAAATTGACAGAAATCAATTTTTTGGTTAGTTAATAACTGATAAGTAGGTGGCCCTATGTAACGATTGAGCCAGAGAATGGCCAAGAAACAGTGCTCTTGCGTTCTTTTGGACGACACATTGCATGACTAAGTTGTTTATCAGTTGATGTAAAAAAAAAAGTTGTTTATCAGTTCAACCAAGACTTGCTTATCCATTTTTATGTAATCTTGTTCTTCTCCTTGGCCAACTAGCTAGTATCGGCTCACGCTACCAAACGGCACATGACAACATGGGGCAAATATGATATTAGAACGATGCTACTATCAGAAATCTTATTTTACAGTTGGTAATCCACCGATCTCCTTGTCAGTCTCCGCTCTCCGGTCCAGATTCCGATCACCATCACCATCGACCGATCGTCATGGCCGCTGGCGACGGCGAGCCGGAGCCGGCGGTGCAGCGCCCGCAGCTGCAGTCGAAGAACGTGTGCGTGGTGGGGGGCGGCATGGCCGGCCTGGCGGCGGCGCGCGAACTGCGGCGAGAGGGCCACGCGGTCACCGTCATGGATCGGCGGGCAGTGGCTGTACGACCCGACGACCGCCCGCGGCCTCGTGCCCAGCACCAGCAGCGCGTACGACGCGTGCCTCCGCCTCCGCACCCCGCGGGAGGCCATGGGCTTCTCCGACTTCCAGTTCCTACCCAGGGACGGCGCCGGCCGCGACCCGCGCCGCTTCCCCGGCCACCGCGAGGTGCACTGCTACCTCCCGGACTTCTGCGCCGCGTTCGGGCTCATGGACGCCGTCAGGCTCAACACCCGGGTCGTCCGCGTCGCTCCGACGTCGACGACGACGCGTCAGCGTCAGTGGGCGGTGAGGTCCGTGCGGCGCCTCGGCGGCCCGGAGGATGGTGCGCGGGTAGAGGAGGAGGAGGAGGAGGTAGTGTTTGACGCGGTGGTCGTGGCCACCGGTCAGTACTCGCATCCGATGCTCCCCAGCGGCATCGAGGGAGTGGGGGAATGGAGGCGCCGGCAGCTGCACAGCCGCTTGTACAGGACGCCGGAGCCGTTCCGCGGCGAGGCGGTGGTGGTGGTCGGCTGCGGGGACAGCGGCACGGACATCGCGCTGGACCTCCGCCGCGTCGCCCGGGAGGTGCACCTCGCCGCCAGCTCCGAGGCCGCCACGCCGGCCGTGTCGAGGATGGTGGCCAACCACGGCGACGTGCTGCGCCTCCACCCGCGGGTGCGCCGGCTGCACGCCGACGGGCGCGTGTCGTTCGCGGACGGCTCCTCCGTCGTCGCGGATACGGTGTTCTTCTGCACGGGGTACGGCTACTCGTTCCCGTTCCTGGACACGGGCGGGGCGGTCGCCGTGGGCGACGGCGGCTGCGTGGTCGCGCCGCTGTTCGAGGCTTCGAGCACGTGTTCCCGCCGTCCCTGGCGCCGTCGCTCTCCTTCGTGGGCGTGCCGAGGAAGGTCCTGGTGCCGTGGTTCGTCGAGGCGCAGGCGAGGTGGGTCGCGCAGGCGCTGTCCGGCCGCCGCGCGCTGCCGCCGGAGGCGGAGATGCTGCGGGCCGTGGAGGAGCACTTCCGCGCCAGGGAGGCCGCCGGCGTGCCGAGGAAGCACACCCACCACGGCACCACCACATCGGCGGCATTGACGTAAGAACAGTACATAGACATTGATCGCTGATTACGTTTGACTTGATCCAATCACATCCATGATCCATCCCCTTTTGCGTTCGATCAGAAAATGATCGAGTTCATGGAGGAGTACGGCGACTTGACGCCGATGGAAGACTGGAAGGAGGAGCTGCTCCTATCGAGCATGGCGAGCATGTGCGACGACCTGGAGACCTTCCGCGACCGCGCCGACGACAGCGAGAACGTCCGTCAGGGCCTGCAGGGATGGCGCGGCGGCGTAGATGCCCAGGCTCAACACATGACCATGGCTGCTGCTGCTGAAGCTGAAGCTGATGGGCAGGCCATGGCTAAGAAAGAAACTCCTCAACTGAATTGAACTGCACATGAGTTTCTACCCCTTGGAGTGTAGAATATTGAAATTGCACAATGTATTGATTATGTGCGATGTGCACGGTATATATGATGTAACGTGAGCCTCTACCTGAATCTATACAAGGAACTAGAGAGGTGGCCTGATGTACAAGAAACAATATACATGCGCAATAGAGTGCTCAACACCAACCCGTTGTCAAAGCGTCGGGAGTGACACAAAGACTGGACCGAAACTCCTCAAACGTGGAAGTAGGCAGATTCTTGGTCATCACATCGGCGAACTATTGTGCAGTTGGAACATGTAGAACCTGGATACGCCCAAGGGCAACCTGTTCGCGCACAAAGTGCATATCAAGCCGAGTACCGAGTGCTGGGGTGGTGAACGCCTGCCTGAGCATGAGTCGCCATGTGAGGAACCGGTGCAACGGGGGTAGTGGGCGGTGAAGACCTCGTCGCACCCAAATCCACAGAGGCCGACGAAGGAGAGGCCGACGAGTGGCCCGCCGAAACAGGGCCAGAGGCGGCCGAAGGCGAGGCCGCCGTGGAGGCCGAAGCTGCGCCAAAGGTGGCCGAAGGCGAGGCCGCCATGGGGGTCGGTGTAGATGGACCGGCCGCAGAAGGCGCGTGGCGCGCCTCAAAACCAGGGGGCGGGCCGATAGCAGCAAGCGAGCGCCCCTCGTGTGGGGCCGGCGAAGGAACGCCGTCGACCGTCGGCGATGGAGAAGCAGCCGGAGGTACCTGCCGAAACAGAAAAAATTTCTCGTCAAAGTAAACGTGTCGAGAGGTGAACACACGATGGGAGACTGGATCATAGCACCGATAGCCTTTGATGTTTGCAGGATAGCCGATGAAGATCCATGCAAGAGAGCGCGGTGCAAGTTTATGACTAGTAGTATCGGCAATACTAGGATAACATAGACACCCAAAAATATGCAAACCATCATAAGAAGGTGGCATACCGAAAAGCAAGTGATGCGGTGCATAGTTCCATCGCGGCCGACATGGCCGGAGGTTGAGAAGAAGAGGCCCGATGGCGAGAGCATCCGGCCAAAATCGGGGTGACACGTTAGCATGAAACAGGAGCGTACGAACGCAGTCATTAAGAGTGCAAAGTGAAGGAAATATGCCCTAGAGGCAATAATAAAGTTGTTATTTTATATTTCCTTATCATGCATGATAAAGGTTTATTATTCATGCTAGAATTGTATTAATCGGAAGCCTAAATACATGTGTGAATACATAAACAAATACGGTGTCCCTAGTGAGTCTCTGCTAGACTAGCTCGTTGATCAAAGATGGTTAAGGTTTCCTAACCATGGACATGTGTTGTCATTTGATCACAGGATCACATCATTAGGAGAATTATGTGATGGACAAGACTTGTCGTGGTGGGCGCACGGCAGATGCCGAGGGAAGACTAAAGATAGGAGGAGGCTCGAGGGCACTGGTGGGCTCCAGAGGCGAGGTCGGCATGAGCGAGCACGGGACGCAAGACATACCCATATTCGGGGCTCTCCGGAGAGATAACACCCCTAGTCCTGCCGAGTGTGGTTTATGTGTAACGGTACATAGTTGCTCCTTGAGATGTATATTACCGAAGAGAGCCGGGGATGCTAGTTTCACGTGTGTGTGTGTGTGTGAGCACAAGTGTGTGCGTGAGTGCTCTTGGCATTAGTAGCCGTGAAGCATGGATGGATGTGGCCATATGGGCCTTGTGGCTGTGAGCATGGATGGATGGATGCTGACTTTGTAGTGTGGCTTGCCCTTTTGGTCAAGTCTATGCCTTCTTGGCCAAGGGAGTGACCTCTTCTTCAAGAAAGTGCCTTTTTTGGGTCATTTTATAAAATAGTGCCCAGGGACAAGTAGCACTGTACATGATGTCGCGTATGACGAGTGAATCGTGTATGCTTTATCAGCAACAATGGTCGCAGTATGGCTGTCTTGTCGGTGTCATGTCAGATGGGACGCCGTAGTTGACTTCGCGTAGCAGGCCGGCTGGAGCAGCCGAACGGGGAGCCGGCCGGGTAGCCGAGATGGCGACCTGGCCGGGTTGAGGGACTTGGCCTGGTTGATGAGCAACCCGGCCAAGTGCGAGCCGGATTGAGGGGCGTTGCTGGTCCCGATGTTTTTGAAGCGCTGTTCGCCGTCTTGGGCCTACCCGGGGGTCATCCCCCCGACAGTAGCCTCTGAGCCTCCGGGCAACTTGGAAAAGTTGCGCGGAGGGTTTTTTGCGGGCATCGATGTAGCAGTAGATGTTGATGACGGCCGGCTGCGGACCGCAGCCGGCGCAGCTTGCTTCCAGTGGGGGTGCGCGAGCGCACCCACTGGGTGTAGCCTCCGAGCCTTCGGGCAACTTGGAAAAGTTGCGCGGAGGGTCTTCCTGTTGTTGAAGAAGCCGACGGTGATGTCGAGGGTGTCGGGCGTGGACAAGGAGTCCGCCGGCTGGAGGGCGCGGGGCCCTGCCGGACGCGGACGCTGAGTCTGTCGGCTGAGTGGGGGCGCACGAGCGCACACACTGGGTGTAGCCTCCGAGCCTCCGGGCAACTTTGGAAAAGTTGCGCGGAGGGTCTTGTTGTTGATGAAGCGGACGGTGGCGTCGAAAATGCCGGTTGCAGCCGGCATCGGGCCTGCAACCCGCGTGTAGCCTCCGAGCCTCCGGGCGAGGAGGAGGTTCCCCATAGCGATGATCGTGCAAAAGACAAGGTTAGTCCGTGCAGATATACCAAACATTTGCTTTCAGCATTGTAAGTTTTATGCGGAGGGTGCTGACTCGGTTTCATCCGAGCCCCTTTCAGTCTTTTTCATGTCCCCGCTCTTTGGCTTTGCCTCTTGTTAGCTATACAGTCCGGAGCCGGTCTGTAGCTGTTACGAAGAGTGGCCGCGGAGTGGAGCATACAATACTCGGACTACAGGAGCGGATTCGACCGAGTCTTTATCTACTAATAAAGCGGCTATCGCTTCTGGTCGTCCATCATTAAAATTACCCTCTAAGTTGGTAAAAATTACCCACCAATGCCACCCATAAGTGGGAAAACGATTCAGGTTTTCGGACCAAAAATCACCGCCTCCTTCGTGGTCATATAGCGGTGCGACATGTATGATTCACAGAATGATGCGTAGCAGAGTGGTTGGCTGATCGCTCTCGTAGCGACAAGGACAGGGTTCGAATCCCAACTTCCACAATATTTATCTTTCTTTTCTCGCGCATGTCCTACCCATATTTATGGGCCGGCCCATGTCCAGAGCTTTACTCTCCTGTTTTGTTTTTTCATTTTTGTATTTCTTTTCTCATTTTCTCTTTCTTATTTATTATTTAAATTAATTCGGGATTTTAATATTCTAAAAGTTGCGAGTTTTCACAAAAACTGTTTGAGAAATCATAAAAATATATGTGAATTCAAAAATATTTAGAAAATCATAAAAAATTTGCAGATTCAAAAAATGTTGGTGTTTTTGCAAAACTGTTCACAAAATTATAAAAAATCACAATTTGGAAAAAATAGTCGGGAAATAAAATCATGTTTATGATTTTGAAAAATGATCGTGTATTCAAAACATATACGGGAATCTGAAAAAAATGTCCATTCACAAAAATAAAAATAAAAATTTGTTCCCCAATTTTTTTTAAAAAGTTCGTCGATTAAAAAATATTTTGTTGAGTCAAAAAATGTTAATGAATTCGAAACCGGTTCATACATTTAAAAAAATTGTAAACAAAACTAATGTTCATGATTTTTTTTGAGAAAATAAAAAATTTCAAAACAAAATTGCCGATTCGAAAAATTGTTCACTGATTCAAAAGTATTTTATGTCTAGGATTTGATTAGTTTTTCGAAAGTCTTTATATATCTTGGCGTTGGGAGTAGTTCATGGTCAATGAGATTTGTTTTTAAAATTTTAAACGTTCCCTTGCGCAACATAATGATAAGTTTGGCATGCGCTGACAAATTCATAGCCTTGGGATTTACCGCGGAATGCATTGTGATCACGTGGACATCGCGACCATCATCGGCTAGGGTGAGAAAAATAAATAAATAAATGACAACATGGTGAGCCACTATGTTAAAATAGAGTATGCTCATACATCAGGATATTGAGTCATACTTATTTGGTGAGCCATAATTTTTTGTCTCCCGTTGCAACGCACGAGCATATTTGCTAGTAGATACTCATAAAGGAAACGGCCGGGTTGCCCAAGCCGTCTTCTCTCGGAGATTTTTCACGTGGGGTGACCTCCAGCTTTTGCTCTCGCTTGCCGGACAGCCACGCTGCGGTCTGTGGCTGAGAGTGGACCTTCGGTACCGTATGCGCTACTAAGCCGTCTGCGAGAACGAACGTATCGGGCCGAGCGGCGAGCCTCCGGACCGAGACTAGCCGGCGCCGGGACGAACAGTAGTGCAACTGTAATAAAGGCGGAGGTGGCCCCCGAGTGTCGCTCGGGATTATCCGGTTTGATGTGCACGGTGCAAAAATATGAAGGTGAGAAGCTCACATTGCTTTGACGCTGACGAGACGGAGGTTGTCGATGATTGCCGGCGCGTCCCACCCACTGGGTGTGGCCTCCGAGCCTCCGGGTGGCTCGAGGGGTGCCCCAGCCGGCGGACCCGAACGGTCAGGCGTCGAAGCAGATAGGCAGCCGGGCCGACTCGCCAGCCGGGCAGGCGTCGAAGCAGATAGGCAGCCGGGCCGACTCACCAGCTGGGCAGACGTCGGCAGGCGGTGACGGGTCGGACAGCCGTCAGGGCTACGACGCGAGGCAACACGCGTTTCTTTTCTTCATGAGGCGGCATTTTTTTTCTCAGCCGGCTTGGTGTGACGCCCGGATAATTAAGCTATAGTGATCCCCGCTAATGATGCCACATCACCTCGGTTACTGTCGATAAACTCGCATTAGTTCGAAACCTAGTCCGAATTTTAAATTTAAAACAAAGGCAAACAATAAAAGTTTTCAAACGTTAAAACTAAAATGTTCGGAGTGAACCAAATATTGCATAGGTAATTATGGTGGAGAAACCACACATTTATAAAATGTTTAAATATTATAAGATGAATAAAACAGCAGTAAAAACAATTTTTAAAATACCTTTTCTAATTAATAAAATGTCAAACTAATTTATTTGAGGACTAGACTTTTTGTGACTATGGACTAAGTTGAAATACTAATTTAGATGCTACGTGTATATTTTACTAAAACTAAAATAATAGGAAACAAAGAGAAAACAGAAAAGAAGAAATAAAAGAAAATAGAAAATAGAAAACAGTAACTAAACTAAAACAAGAGAAAGAAAACCCCCTCCCCTACTGGGCCATGGCTCAGCTGGCCCTGCCAGGCAGGCCGGCCCACGTACTCCCGTCTCTCCTTTCCTCTGTTCACAGAACAGAGGCGTGGCAGACATCCATGGCGCCCTGGCCATGGATGGCCTCCACGTCGCCCCTCTGGTCCTATAAGCACGCCCCCGCGAAACCCTAGACCGCTCTCGTCCATTCCCCCCAGGATCCGCCATCGGCCCCCTCCTCCTCCGCTCGATTTCGAGCTCGATTTGCTCCGCGGTCACCACTGCCTCGTCCTCTTGCCGCGGCCACCATCGTCGCCGTCGCTCGGGAACACGTCCTGGAGGATCTCCGCGCTCGGCTTCATCCGTTCAGGGGACCATCTTGAGCAGAGGAGCTGCGTAGCCGACGCCATCACCGTCTTCTTCAACTGGCCGCCATCAACTCGCAGTCGATGCCGTCGCTCCGGTCCACCCCAACCCTCCCCGAGCACGCCGACGAACTCACAGTGAGCTCCTCCCTCGGATCCCCCTTCCCCCCTTTCGTTTTGGACACCGTAGGCCGCCTTCACCATCGTACCCGATCTCGCGTGTACGCGTACGTATGTGCGTGTGTGCTCTGCTGCTATGCCTTGCACTGCTGCTGCTTTGGGCTGCTGCTTCATTGCTAATCTGGTTGCTGGCCGCTGCGTGCCGCTGCTCCTAGGCGCCGCCGCCGCTGTTCTATCTGCTGTTGCTGCTTGTGTCGTTGCTGCTCGCGCGCCGCTCGCCTTGCCTGCTGTTCCGCCCGGCCGCGCCTGGCCACCGCAGCCGTCGCCCACACGCGCGCTCGCCTTCCCCTGGCCACACACCGCGCGTGCACGCGCGCCCGCGTGCTTGCGTCCGCTCCTGGCTGCCGATGCTTCTTGCTCTGCTACGCGACGCTGCTCATGCCGCTTACTGCTGCTACTTACTGCTCATCGGCTAACTGCTGCTGATGCTTGGCCACGGCCACTTTTGCTATGCCCCCGTGCGTGCTGTGTTGGCCATGGGAACACATCCACTTGATGTGAGGCCACCCCCCCGTTCAATCAGTATTGGGTTAATTAGTAGTTAGGTTAAGGTACTAGCAGATGACATGTGGACCCCATTAATTAGGTTAGCATTTATTTATTTGTTTAGGTATAGCCTATGACATGCGGGTTCCACTTTTACTATTCACATTTTGACAAGTCAATGTTGACTGGGTCAACCCAGCTCCCTGGCCCCCACAAGTCCTTGACTGTGGTTAGCCCATCACTATGTAATAATTGTATTTCTGTCAAAATTCGAATAAATAAATAAATTCAGAATATTATTAAATCTTTGGAAAATCATAGAAAATAAACCATAACTTTGATTAAAATAATTTATATTTGAAAGTTGCTCAGAACGACGAGACGGATCCGAATACGCAGTCCGTTCGTCCGACAGACTTCCCTAGCATAGCAAACTTGCAACTTTCCCCCTCCGTTTCATCTGTCCAAAAATGCAAACTTCAGGAAAACTTTCCCGGATGTTTCCCCCCTTTGCCGATATCACCTACTACCGCGTTAGGGCACACCTAGCACCACGTATTGTCATGTTACGCTTTGTGTTGCTTTGATTGCTCTGTTATTTATTGTGTTCCCCCTCCGTTACTTCTTTCTGGTAGACCCCGAGACTACCGGCGACCCCCAGTTCGAGTACGGAGTTGACGACCCCTACTTGCCAGAGCAACCAGGCAAGCCCCCCCCTTGATCACCAGATATCGCCTATTCTTCTCTATACTGCTTGCATTAGAGTAGTGTAGCATGTTACTGCTTTCGGTTAATCCTATTCTGCTGCATAGCCTGTCATTGTTGCTACAGTTGTTACCCTTACCTGTTATCCTACTGCTTAGTATAGGATGCTAGTGTTCCATCAGTGGCCCTACACTCTTGTCCGTTTGCCTTGCTATACTACTGGGCCGTGATCACTTCGGGAGGTGATCACGGGTATATACTATACACATTATATACATGACACATGTGGTGACTAAAGTCGGGTCGGCTCGAGGGGTACCCGCAAGTGATTCTGATGAGGGGGCTGAAAGGACAGGTGGCTCCACCCCGGTAGAGGTGGGCCTGGGTTCCTGATGGCCCCCGACTGTTACTTTATGGTGGAGCGACAGGGCAGGTTGAGACCACCTAGGAGAGAGGTGGGCCTGGCCCTGTTCGGCGTTCGCGGATACATAACACGCTTAACGAGTCCTTGGTATTTGATCTGAGTCTGGCCATTTGGTCTATACGCACTAACCATCTACGCGGGAGTAGTTATGGGTATCCCGGCGTCGTGGTATCAGCTGAAGCCTTCGTGACGTCAGCGACTGAGTGGCGCGCGCCGGATTGGACTGGAACGCCACTAGGCTAGGTCTGCTTCCGGCCGCGTACGCAACGTGCAGGTGTGCATAGGGCGATGGGCCCAGACCCCTGCGCGCATAGGGTTAGACCGGCGTGCTGACCTCTCTGTTGTGCTTAGGTGGGGCTGCGACGTGTTGATCTTACGAGGCCGGGCATGACCCAAAAAAGTGTGTCCGGCCAAATGGGATCGAGCGTGTTGGGTTATGTGGTGCACCCCTGCAGGGAAGTTTATCTATTCGAATAGCCGTGTCCCTCGGTAAAAGGACGACCCGGAGTTGTACCTTGACCTTATGACAACTAGAACCGGATACTGAATCCTTCCAAGTGCCAGATACAACCCGGTGGTCGCTCTCTAGCAGGGCGACGAGGAGGGGATCGTCGGGTAGGATTATGCTAAGCGATACTACTTGGAGGACTTCAATCTACTCTCTTCTACATGCTGCAAGATGGAGGCTGCCAGAAGCGTAGTCTTCGACAGGACTAGCTATCCCCCCTTATTCTGGCCTTCTGCAGTTCAGTCCACTGATATGGCCCTTTACACATATACCCATGCATATGTAGTATAGCTCCTTGCTTGCGAGTACTTTGGATGAGTACTCACGGTTGCTTTTCTCCCTCTTTTCCCCTTCCTATACCTGATTGTCGCAACCAGATGCTGGAGTCCAGGAGCTAGAGATCCCGAGGATGATTCTACATGGAGTTCGGCTTCGAGGAGTAGTTAGGAGGTCTCAGGCAGGAGGCCTTGCCTTTTCGATCGTTGCTACTTTTGTGCTAGCCTTCTTAAGGCAAACTTGTTTAACTTATGTCTGTACTCAGATATTGTTGCTTCCACTGACTCGTCTATGATCGAGCACTTGTATTCGAGCCCTCGAGGCCCCTGGCTTGTATTATGATGCTTGTATGACTTATTTATGTTGTAGAGTTGTGTTTTGATATCTTTCCGTGAGTCCCTGATCTTGATCGTACACATTTGCGTGTATGATTAGTGTACGGTCAAATCGGGGGCGTCACATTTGGGCGCATCTTTTTTTTTTCTTTTTCCACCGCGTGAGCGGTCGGCAGGAGCGGGACGGCGGCAGCCGGCGTCTGGGTCGCAGCAGAAGCCGGCAGGCCGGGTTGCGGGGAAGCCAGCCAGCGCAGGAGCCGGCCGGCCGGGATGCGGGGGAGCCGGCGAAGGCGAAGCCGGCAGGCCGGGCGGAGGAGGCGCGCGCGAAGCCGGCACGGTGAGGTGGAGCAGCCGGCACGGGCGGAGGCGACCCGGCCGGGAGCCGGCGGGAAGGGCCGGGCGACACAGAGGGTGGGAGCCGGAGCCGGCAAGAGGACGGCGATGCGAGCCCGGGGCGGAGCCGGCGCAGGACGCGGGACCCGGTCGGCGGCTCGGGAACCCGGCAGAGCGGCGCGGGAGGAGTCGAGGCGCGGGCGGGGCTGGAGTAGGGTAGGCGAAGGCGGACGGCTGAAGGGACTTGTGCGCGGGCGCAGAAGGCCGGGGCGGGGCGAAGCCCTTGGGCGAGGCCGGGGGAGGGCAGTCGATGGAGCGAGGTGGCGGACGCGGCAACTGCTGGTGCAGGCGCGTGGAGGCGGAGCGGCCTGCAGCGGCGAGCCGGGAGCAGCCGGCGATGGGTCACGGCCGCGGCTGTCGTTGGGCGGAGACGGACGAGGCAAGCCGGGGCCGGACGGGGCGGAGCCGTGGGCGCGCGGGAGCAGCCGGACCCGGACCCGGCGCTGTGCGGGAGGAGCCGAACCCGGCGCTGCGGGCAGAGCTGAGGAGGCGGGCGTCAGGTGTACTCATGGAGGGATCGGCGCGGATGCCGGATGTGGAGGCCGGCTCCCGGCGACCCGGCGGACAGGCGCGGGGAGGGGGGGGGGGGGGGGGGGGCGCAGGCGGAGGCGGCGAAGCCGGCTCAGAGGCAGGGGGCAGCCGGACGCAGCAAGCGGCACGGTGGAGACGACGCCCGGAGCAGCCGGGCAGCAGCCTTGGCTTGGCGAAGAGGAGGGCCTCGGGGAGGCAGCGAGGCGATGCGTGCAGCCGAGCCGGTGGCCCGGGTGAGCTGCGGGCGTGCGCAAGAAAAAGCAAGGCGGCAGCACGGCGAACGACGCACGGGAGAGGAGCTGGAGACGCGGCGGTCGGGCGTGTGGCCGCGGGCCGAGGAGTGTGCCGGGTTGCGGTCGAGCTGCTGTTTGGATAGCATACGAGCAGTGTACGGAAATTTATACGGGAATTATCTGGCTTTTGTGTGGGTAGCATCTGCCTAGGGTAGTCCTGGCCATGGGCAGCCCGGCCCGAAAAAGCCCGACCCGGCCTGGCCCAACGCCGCTTCCGGGCCGGGCTCGGGCCTAGATTTTGAGCCCGAAGGCCGGGCCGGGCCCGGGCCCATCATTTTTGCGTTTTTCTGAAGGACGGGCCGGGCCGGCCTGAAGCCCGACGGGCTTTCAAGTGTTCGGGCCAGGCTCGGGCCCAGAAAACAGGCCCGACGGCCGGGCCGGGCTCGGGCCTGCGTTTTTTGTGTCGGGCTTGGCTAGGCCCGGCCCGAGGTATGGCCAGGTATAGCCTAGAGTACAGGGGGCGAGACTTGCGTGAGATGGGCTTAGTATGAGATCATGTGATCCAGCGTTTTGAGCCATTAGATTAGCATCCAGCGGTACAAATAGGCTTAGGTGGGTTTCAGATCAGGTCAGTGGTATAATTTACATTTACATCCTTGGAAAAAATCATTTTAGTGGAAACCCCCTCCAGATATGTGTCTGTACAATTCGCATAGATAGGCTAGTTTCTGTACCAGTGAACTGTATTGTCCATTCAAAAATATGAAGTGGTGAGCATTGACATGGCAAAACTTTCTTCTGCGCCCAGGTTATGAGATCATGGTTGTTCATGTGAATAGTGCACCAACTCTTTCATCCAACCCACTGTTAGCACTAAATTTGTACAAGCCTGCTGTCTTGTCTAATACATGAAGTCAACAGGAAGTAGAATAAATATATAAGCACAAATCAGAGTCTTACGGGATGCAATGGAAAATATACTTAGTCCACTGAACCAATATTTCAACTCATTAATTAGGACATGTCAGGCATCAAGAATTTAGCAAGAACAAACATCTAGTAGGTAAACACGCATAAAATAAGGCGATTAGAGGTAAACACACAGAAAATAAGGCGATCATCCTAAATTTGAACTGCATATTATGATAACCTGCATTTTGAACCATTTTGAATCCGAGGTAGCCCGATGTAACGCCCCGAGACCGACGCTCCAGACGCCTTCCATTTTTTTTCGTGTTCACCGTGTGTTTTATTTTATTTGTTGCATTCATCATTGCATCATCCGCATTGCATCCGCATGTTTTCTTAAAATTCTTAGTTCGTTCGTAGTTGCCGCGTCTCTCTGCTGTCCGTTCCGAGACCAACCGGGTTTTTCGAGTCCCTCTTGTTTGGCCGCTTAATCTCTTTGCTCAGTGCTCAAACCCCTCGCGTGCACGTCCGAAACTTCTCCGAACCCGACCCGAGCTGTCGTTATCGATGGGTCCGGATCATCCCCCAACATCCCTAAAATATCTCCGTTTTGTTATTTGGATTCCCTACCTATTTATTCTCGATCGTCCGATTGCGATCGGAGGGACGAGGTAGCCCCTAAACTAAACCACTCACTATATAATCAGTCTACTCTAACCCTAGAAACTAGGGATCCTGTCCCATCCATCCACCTATTTCCGAGCCGCCGCCACCCACCTCCCTTTCTTCCTCGGGATCTCCTCATTCCCCCCGATCCAATCCCACCAACCAGAACCAGCCCCGAAGCTTCCCCTCGATCCCGCCGCCTCCTTGCTCGGGAGAGTAAAGGCTCGACCCCGAGCAGCACCAGCGCCTCGTGCCTCCTCCTCCCTTGGTCCTGGACGCGTCCGGCCGCCCGCAGCCGTCGTCGTCCGCGCCTACAGGAGCTAGCAGCTGCAGCCCCGAGCCCTCTGCTTCTTTCCTGCCGGCGTCCGAGGCCGCAGCCTCCTCGTCCACGACCACATCACCCCACCGGAGCTCCCTCCGCCGACGAGCATCCACCAGGCCAGACCGCCCGCTCCTTCTCCCTGTCCTCCTCTTCTTCTTGTTTCTCCCCTTCTCTGACCTCTTCCTCATCTCATCCCTCTCTCGCTCCTCTTCACAGGGAACCGACGCCATGGCCGTCCTCTTCCTCAAATCAAGGCTCCGGCCTTCGGATCTGGTTCCCCTCAGCAACCACATCGAGCTCCGGCCGGTCCAAACTCTTGCCGCCCTTCACCTCCTGCCGTCGTCCAGATCCGCCGCCGCGCCGTCCCGGAGTCGGCCGCCAGCGCCTTCTTCCTCTGCTTCTGCAGCGAGCAGGAGGAGGACGAACCTGCCTCGAGCGCACGCCTGTGCCCGAGCGAGGACCGCATCGCCGTTGACCGCGTCCCTGTTCGTCTGGAGCGCCAGCGACCGGGCGGCCCAGCGCCAGATCGCACCAAGCCCAGCTGCGCCCCCTTGTCGGGCCTCCTTCATCAACCGGCCCATGAGGCTTGGTGAGCCGCCCAGTTCCTGTAGCTCCAGTTTCGGCCCGATAGCATTTTTTCCCCTGACCTGCGAATTTGCTAATTTTTCAGAGCCTGCAGTTTTTCAGAAAACCCCTTAATGTTCATGCATTTAATAACTCCACAACCGTGCATCGGATTAAAATGATTTAAATATGTAAAATGTCTAGAATTTCATCTAGTTTCATAATATGCTGCTCTCATCCATGTTTAAAATGTTTAAACTTGCTGTTTATTTAATTTTGCATAAATGCCATGTTAAAATGATTTATTTCATAAGTAAATAACCGTAGCTCGGATTTAAATGTTCTTTATATGTAAATGGGGTAGAAAAATGCCTAGTTTAACATGGTGCACTTTATTTTGCTGTTTAACAACATTAAAATTGTGTTTATGGCAGAACAGTACCAAATCTAAAATATGCACATGAGGATTTTCCGGAATTGTTTGTTGTTCCGGCCTCATTTAAACTTGCCTAGATAGGTAGTTTTCATATGCTTCACCCCTTGCCATGTTTAATAACATTTAATATTGTTGGGTACATAAACGAGAGAGAACTAAATAAGTGATGTGGTGTTTCGTCAATATGCAACTCGTTGCATATTGAGCTCCACTTAATTTGTAGTGTTGTTTGTTGCACTTTGCCATGCCATGCCTCATTAAATCGGACATGCATCATACTTGATTTTGCATCATGCCATGCTTATGTGATGGTTGTTTACCATATTGTTTGCTTCTTTCCGGTGTTGCTTCTTCTTGATAGTTCCGGTTACGTTGCGATTGTGAGGATCCGTTCGACTACGTTGGTTCGTCTACCTCATGGACTCGTTCTTCTTCCTTGCGGGATTTCAGGCAAGATGACCATACCCTCGATATCACTTATATCTTTGCTTGCTAGTTGTTCGCTCTATTGCTATGCCGCGCTACCTACCACTTGCTATATCATGCCTCCCATATTGCCATGTCAAGCCTCTAACCCACCTTTCCCAGCAAACCGTTGTTTGGCTATGTTACCGCTTTTGCTCAGCCCCTCTTATAGTGTTGCTAGTTGCAGGTGAAGATGAAGTTTGTTCCATGTTGGAACATGGATATGTTGGGATATCACAATATCTCTTATTTAATTAATGCATCTATATACTTGGTAAAGGGTGGAAGGCTCGGCCTTATGCCTGGTGTTTGGTTCCACTCTTGCCGCCCTAGTTTCCGTCATACCAGTGTTATGTTCCTTGATTTTGCGTTCCTTACGCGGTTGGGTGATTTATGGGACCCCCTTGACAGTTCGCTTTGAATAAAACTCCTCTAGCAAGGCCCAACCTTGGTTTTAACATTTGCCACCTAAGCCTTTTCCCTTGGGTTCTGCAGACTCAAGGGTCATCTTTATTTTAAACTCCCGGGCCAGTGCTCCTCTAAGTGTTGGTCCAACCTGTCAGCCGCCGGTGGCCACCAGGGGCAACTCTGGGCTCGCCTACCGGAAGTTTGGATAATCCGGTGTGCCCTGAGAACGAGATATGTGCAGCTCCTATCAGGATTTGTTGGCACGTTCGGGCGGCTTTGCTGGTCTTGTTTTACCATTGTCGAAATGTCTTGTAAACCGGGATTCCGAGACTGATCGGGTCTTCCCGGGAGAAGGAATATCCTTCGTTGACCGTGAGAGCTTATAATGGGCTAAGTTGGGACACCCCTGCAGGGTATTATCTTTCGAGAGCCGTGCCCGCGGTTATGTGGCAGATGGGAATTTGTTAATGTCCGGTTGTAGAGAACTTGACACTTGACTTAATTAAAATACATCAACCGCGTGTGTAGCCGTGATGGTCTCTTTTCGGCGGAGTCCGGGAAGTGAACACGGTTTGGGTTATGTATGAACGTAAGTAGTTTCAGGATCACTTCTTGATCACTTCTAGCTTCACGATCGTTGCGTTGCTTCTCTTCTCGCTCTTATTTGCGAATGTTAGCCACCATACATGCTAGTGCTTGATGCAGCTCCACCTCACTACCCTTTCCTAACCATAAGCTTAAATAGTCTTGATCTCGCGGGTGTGAGATTGCTGAGTCCTCGTGACTCACAGATTCTACCAAAACAGTTGCAGGTGCCGATGAGACCAGTGCAGGCGATGCTACCGAACTCAAGTGGGAGTTCGACGAGGACCTTGGTCGTTACTATGTTTCGTTTCCTGTTGATCAGTAGTGGAGCCCAGTTGGGACGATCAGGGATCTAGCATTTGGGGTTGTCTTCTTTTCTTTTGGTTCTGTAGTCGGACCTATGTTTGTACTCTGATTGATGTATGATTTATTGATGTATTATGTGAAGTGGCGATTGTAAGCCAACTCTTTATCCTATTCTTGTTCATTACATGGGATTGTGTGAAGATGACCCTTCTTGCGACAAAACCACAATGCGGTTATGCCTCTAAGTCGTGCCTCGACACGTGGGAGATATAGCCGCATCGTGGGCGTTACACCCGAATATAGTCGGTACAATTACGAAGAGAAGAAAACTTGAACATATTATCAGAGATAAACACACATAAAAGAATCTGCATTGTACTTACATCTAGAGAAAAGCATTGTCTCTTCTTAGGCGTAGAGAATTCATCAAAAGGAAGCATAGCAGAATTAATCTCTGAAAAAGAGTTGGCATCACTTAATTCAAGGCCATGGACCGATTCTGCAAAAACAAAATAAAAACCTTAAACAAACATATATTGTCATAAAGAAGCAAAATAATTAGCACTCTCAATGTCAAGAATTCACCTGAGAGGGCTGGTACACTATGAAGATATGTCGTGCATACCACTCGCGAGGGCGAGGTGGCGCTAGTTTCCTCCATTTAGAAGAACAATGTTGTGGTCAGTTTCACTGCCTTATACAAGAAACTAAAATCTGATTGCCTTCTCTTATCTGCTTCCCTACAAAAAAGTCAAAATGTGGCACAAATCATGAACTGGATCCAGTCTCAAGAAAGTGTAGGTTACTGTATTGAAATTAGTGCTTCTCGAATTGAAACAAGCCTGAAGAATCAAACTTATGTTTAAACAGCAAGCATAGTGATTTAATTGCACATCCCATTATCAAGACATATCCGCGTCTGCCCGTGTTGTGGATATGTAGATATAAATACTTTTTCATAGAACTAGCATATATCCTCGCCGCTGCTCACCGAATCAGTATGTCCGTTATCCACGCATTTTTACCATATCAAACTATCTTTCTGTTACATCGTCTCATGCCGATTAGCTTGCATTGCTAACTACTTTACTTAGCAAAATTACTATTAGCATAGTGCACAGAAAACTGCTACTAGGTCGTCAAGAAAGGGGATGAAAAGTGTGGACTGAATATATGTATTCTCTCATCGATAACCTGTGACGCCCGGATAATTAGACTACAGTAATTCCCTGCTAATGATGCCACGTCACCTCTGTCTCTGTAGTTAATCTTGGGTTATTTCAAAACCGATTCAAATTTCAAATTCAAAATCAAGTCAAACAATTAAAGTTTTCAAAAGTCAAAACTAAAATGTTGATCATGTGACAAATATTCACTTCTTATTATTGGTGGTGATCCAACATTTTTGCAAAGTGGTGTAATTCCCTAATCTTTGTAAAAACAGATCTGTAAAAAAAAAATTAAAAAAAGGAAAAAGGTCCCCTCCCCACTGGGCCGACCGACCCAGCTAGCCGACCGGCCAGCCCACCTAAGTCAGCCCACCCCGCCTCCTGTATAACCCCTCCCTGAAACCCTAGCTACTCACCCGATCCCCCACTCCCCCTGTTCCCACTCCCTCCCACGATCTGGATTGAGGGCACGACCCCATCGTGCTCGCCCCTCGACCCCGCCGCTGATCCTCGACGCCGGCGCCCCGCGGCGCACCTCGCCGGAGAACCCCCCTCGCCCGATGACTCGTCCTCCTCCCCGGACCCCTCCCACTCGACTGGTTCTGGATCGGGGAGGGGCTCGATCCCGCGCCACCCTGCGCCTCCGACGTCGGCGCCCATCCCCATCGCCGCCTCGTTGCTGCCGTGCTCCGCCACCTCGTCGGCGTCGCTCCATCGCCTCTCCCTCACCGACGCCAACGCGCTCCGTCGCCCCCCTTCCCTGCTCGCAAGTGAGCGCCACCGTCCCCCTTCGCCCCCTTTCTTCCTGGGTCGCCATGGTCACCACCCCCCACGCGCGGTCAACGCGCTTCGACCGTGCCCGTTGCGCACTCACCGCGCCTCTCTCCCCGTCGCTCGTGCCCTGACTGCTCGTCGCGCGCCCCGCTACCTAGCCGCCCCGCCTGGCCGACCGTGTCCGCCAGCGGCGTCGCCCCGTCTCCTCCGCCCCGTTGTGCCTTCCCGGCCGGCCGTGGTCCACCGACCGCGCCCTTGGCCGTCCTCCCTGGCCTCGCCCGCTCGCCCCCTGCGGCACACGCCGTCACCCGCGGCCAGCGGCCGCGTCCGCTTCGGGCGCCCCCGCACACGCGCCCGCACCCGATAACAACCGCCCCGCTAGGCCCTTGTGCCGCTGCCATATGGGGCCCACGCCCCTTTTATTTAAAAACAAATAATAAATAAATGAAAAATGAATAAAAATAATAATTAAATTAATTAATTAATTAATTAATAGGTTAATTAATTAACTTAAACCTAATTAGTCTAATTAACTTGTTAGTTAGTTAGAACAGCCTATGACAGGGGGACCCCACCCCTTGTTGACCAGTCAAACATTGACTGGTCAACTGGGACCCCCTGGACCCACATGTCACCCTCTGGTACACTTATGTGTACACAGATCTGGGTGCACCTAGCATTTACTCATTATTTTCGGATTAAATTAAATTGCAGAATATCTTTAAAACTTTGAAAATCATATAAAATAATCTGTAACTCGGATGAAAAAGTTTTCTACATGAAAGTTGCTCAGAACGGCGAGGCGAATCCGAACTTACGGTCCGTTCGTCCGCCACACATCCCTAGCATAGCAAACACGCAACTTTCCCCCTCCGGTTCATCTGTCCGAAAACGCGAAACACCAGGAATACTTTCCCGGATGTTTCCCCCCTTTGCCGGTATCACTTACTACCGCGTTAGGGCATACCTAGCACCGCATATTGCCTCGTTATGTTTTGTGATGCTTTAGTTGCTTTGTTATTTATTGTGTTCCCCCTCCATTACTCCTTTCCGGTAGACCCCGAGACTGCCGGCGACCCCCGATCGACTACGGTGTTGACGACCCCTCATTCTCGGCTGAGCTTCCGGGCAAGCCCCCCCTTGATCACCAGATATCGCCTATTCTTCTCTATACAGCTTGCATTAGAGTAGTGTAGCTTGTTACTGCTTTCGGTTAATCCTATTCTTCTGCATAGCCTGTCATTGTTGCTACAGTTGTTACCCTTACCTGCTATCCTACTGCTTAGTATAGGATGCTAGTGTTCCATCAGTGGCCCTACACTCTTGTCCGTCTGCCATGCTATACTACTGGGCCGTGATCACTTCGGGAGGTGATCACGAGTATATACTATATACTTTATATACATGACACATGTGGTGACTAAAGTCGGGTCGGCTCGTTGAGTACCCGCAAGTGATTCTGATGAGGGGGCTGAAAGGACAGGTGGCTCCATCCCGGTAGAGGTGGGCCTGGGTTCCTAACGGCCCCCGACTGTTACTTTGTGGCGGAGCGACAGGGCAGGTTGAGACCACCTAGCAGAGAGGTGGGCCTGGCCCTGGTCGGCGTTCGCGGATAATTAACACGCTTAACGAGATCTTGGTATTTGATCTGATTCTGGCCATTTGGTCTATACGCACTAACCAACTACGCGGGAACAGTTATGGGCACTCGACGTCGTGGTATCAGCCGAAGCCTTCGTGACGTCAGCGACGGAGCGGCGCGCGCCGGATTGGACTGGAACGCCTGCTAGGCTAGGTTTCTTCCGGCCGCGTACGCAACGTGCAGGTGTGCAATGGGCGATGGGCCCAGACCCCTGCGCGCATAGGATTTAGATCGGCCTGCTGACCTCTCTGTTGAGCCTAGGTGGGGCTGCGACGTGTTGATCTTCCGAGGCCGGGCATGACCCAGGAAAGTGTGTCCGGCCAAATGGGATCAAGCGTGTTGGGTTATGTGGTGCACCCCTGCAGGTAAGTTTACCTATTCGAATAGCCGTGTCCCTCGGTAAAAGGACGACCCGGAGTTGTACCTTGACCTTATGACAACTAGAACTGGATACGTAATAAAACACACCCTTCCAAGTGCCAGATATACCCGGTGATCGCTCTCTAACAGGGCGACGAGGAGGGGGTCGCCGGGTAGGATTATGCTATGCGATGCTACTTGGTGAACTTACCATCTACTCTCTTCTACATGCTGCAAGATGGAGGTGGCCAGAAGCGTAGTCTTTGACAGGATTAGCTATCCCCCTCTTATTCTGGCATTCTGCAGTTCAGTCCACCGATATGGCCCTTTACACATATACCCATGCATATGTAGTGTAGCTCCTTGCTTGCGAGTACTTTGGATGAGTACTCACGGTTGCTTTTCTCCCTCTTTTCCCCCTTTCCTTTCTACCTGGTTGTCGCAACCAGATGCTGGAGCCCAGGAGTCAGACGCCACCGCCGACGACGACTCCTACTACACCAGAGGTGCCTACTACTACGTGCCGCCCGCTAACGACGACCAGGAGTAGTTTAGGAGGATCCCAGGCAGGAGGCCTGTGCCTCTTTCGATCTGTATCCCAGTTTGTGCTAGCCTTCTTAAGGCAAACTTGTTTAACCTATGTCTGTACTCAGATATTGTTGCTTCCGCTGACTCGTCTATGATCGAGCACTTGTATTCGAGCCCTCGAGGCCCCTGGCTTGTATTATGATGCTTGTATGACTTATTTATGTTTTAGAGTTGTGTTGTGATATCTTCCCGTGAGTCCCTGATCTTGATCGTACACGTTTGCGTGCATGATTAGTGTACGATTGAATTGGGGGCGTCACATAACCCCAGTCCAACGACAACAGAGTCACGGTATTCATTCACCTCTACATTATCTCAGTAAGCTTGCCATCCGACCACTTATTTCTAGAACTTCTCAGTGCAAAATTCAAAATCAGGAGTACAAATTTTGGTTAAGGACTAAGAATTATTGGTCCAATTGCATACTGAAAAATAATGTGCATTTATCAGAAGCACCACAATCACATGAATTTTCTTGACTGCCGTACATGGTAGCAGGCACCAAAATTGAACATTCAACTTAAAAGAAACCAGTACTAGCATGATGCAATGCGGGTGGGTCAGAACATACAGAATACTACTTGTCCTTGCAATTAAATTATAGTTAGCACTAATTGTCCCCAATATAACCACCAGAACGAGCATGGAACGATACCACATGCACCGGTACTCATTGGCATTAGACGGAGACTGGATGTGGGGAAAAGATCTCGTGGTCTAGGGTTAGATGAGATTGAAAGAAGGCTGCCACGGATGATGGGAGGGGATTACCTGGTCCAGAGTTGGAGACGAGGAAGAGCTAGTCAATCACCGTTGACGGGCAAGGAAGAGATGGCTGGGGCAAGGTGGCGACCGCCGCCGCCGTCGGTGGGGAATGACCTGCACGACAGGAAGGTACCAGCTGCTGGGACGAGATCTATCTGGAGGAGGTTTCCACTAAAAGGGTTATTTCCAAGGATGTAAATGTAAATTGTTCCACTGACCTGATCGGAAACCCACCTGAGCCTATCGATACCGCTGGATGCTAATCTGATGGCTCAAAATGCTGGATCACATGATCTCATACTAAGCCCAGATCTCACGCAAGTCTCTCCCGAGTAGAGGTCGTGGCTTGCAACTGGGACGTGCATGGCCATTGTGGTGAGGGAATAGAGCGGATGCGACGGCACGAAAATGAGCATGCAGCTGGTGTGGACGGAGAGACGCCAGAGGAGGTGCGGCGAAGTTGGCACGGGCGAACGGACAATGTCGGAGCCACGACGGCCGGCCGGCGTTGTGGCGATGATGACGAAGAGGGCGAGGCCGACGACGAGGACGCGCCGCTCCGCGCGGCCGCCCCGGGGGCGAGTTGATGTCGAGCCCCCGAGCGCTACCGGAGTGATGGCGCGACACCACGGTGATGATGAAAATGGTCCCGCCCGGACCGCGGTTCCGCGGCAGCTTGACGGGCTCGTCGGAGTTGGAGGGGAGCCCCGTCTAGAACATGCTTCCGGCCAGGACCTCGAGCTTCCCCACGGTGGGCGCCAACTGTCGTGGTGGGCACACGGCAGATGTCGAGGGATGGCTAAAGATAGGAGGAGGCTCGAGGGAACTGGTGGGCTCCAGAGGCGAGGTCGGCATGAGCGAGCGTGGGACGCAAGACATACCCAGGTTCGGGGCTCTCCGGAGAGATAACACCCCTAGTCCTGCCGAGTGTGGTTTATGTGTAACGGTACAGATTTGCTCCTTGAGTTGTATATTACGGAAGAGAGCCGGGGGCTGCTAGCTGCACGTGTGTGTGTGAGCACAAGTGTGTGCGTGAGTGCTCTTGGCACTAGTAGCCGTGAAGCATGGATGGATGTGGCCGTATGGGCCTTGTGGCCGTATGAGTGTGGCCGTGAGCATGGATGGATGGATGGTGACCTTGTAGTGTGGCTTGCCCCCTTGGTCAAGTCTATGCCTTCTTGGCCAATGGAGTGACCTCTTCTCCAAGAAAGTGCCTCCCCTGGGTCACTTTATAAAATAGTGCACAGGGACAAGTAGCACTATACATGATGTCGCGTATGACGAGTGAATAGAGTGGTCGCGGTATGGCTGTCTTGTCGTTGTCGTGTCAGATGGGATGCCGTAGTTGACTTCGCGTAGCAGTACGGCTGGAGCAGCCGAACAGGGAGCCGGCCGGGTTGAGCAACCCGGCCAAGTGCGAGCCGGATTGAGGGGCGTTGCTGGACCCGATGTTTTTGAAGCGTCGTCCGCCGTCTTGGGCCTACCCGGGGGTCATCCCCCGACAAGACCCATCCGTTAGCTTAGCATAATGATCGTTCAGTTTATTGCTATTACTTTCTTTATGTCAAATACATATTCATTCGACTATGAGATTATGCAACTCCCGGATACCGGAGGAATACCTTGTGTGCTATCAAACGTCACAACATAACTGGGTGATCATAAAGATGCTCTACAGGTATCTCCGAAGGTGTTTGTTGAGTTGGCATTGATCGAGATTATGATTTGTCGCTCCGAGTATCGGAGAGGTATCTCTGGGCCCTCTCGGTAATACACATCATAAGAAGCCTTGCAAGCAAATGACTAATGAGTTAGTTACGAGATGATGTATTAGGGAACGAATAAAGAGACTTGCCGGTAACGAGATTGAACTAGGTATGAAGATACCGACGACTGAATCTCAGGCAAGTAACATATCGATGGACAAAAGGAATTACGTATGTTGTCATAACGGTTCAACCGATAAAGATGTTCGTAGAATATGTAGGAGCCAATATGGGCATCTAGGTTCCACTATTGGTTATTGACCAGAGAGGTGTCTCGGTCATGTCTACATAGTTCTCGAACCCGTAGGGTCCGCACGCTTAACGTTCGTTGACGATATAATGTTATATGAGTTAAATGACTTGGTGACCGAATGTTGTCCGGAGTCCTGGATGAGATCACGGACATGACGGGGAGTCTCGAAATGGTTGAGAGGTAAAGATTGATATATAGGACGATGGTATTCGGACACCGGAATAGTTTCGGAGTGCACCGGGTAGTCATCGGATCACTTGAAGGGGTTTCGGGAGGCCCCAGGAGGTCTATGGGCCTAATGGGTCAAGGAGAGGCACACACCAGCCCACAAAGGGGCTGCCGCGCCCTCTCCCTGGCCGCCGGTCCTACAAGAAGGAAAGGGGGGGGGCACCTCCTCCTGCCTTTCCCCCCTTGTGGGAGAAAGGAAAGGGGGGGGGGGCTAGGGCAAGCCCAAGTAGGATTCGAACCTACTTGGGGCGCCCCCTAGCCTCTCCCCTCTTCCTCCCACCTACATATATGTGGGAGGGGGGCGCCTAGCACACCCCAGACAATTGCTTAGCCGTGTGTGGCGCCCCCTCCACCGTTTACACCTTCAGTCATATTTTCGTAGTGCTTAGGCGAAGCCTTGCGGAGATAACTTCACCGTCAGCGTCACTACGCCGTCTTGCTGCCGGAACTCATCCACTACCTCGCCGTCCTGCTGGATCAAGAAGGCGCTGACGTCACCGAGATAAACGTGCGCTGAATGCGGAGGTGCCGTACGTTCGGTACTCGATCGGTTGGATCGCGAAGAAAGTGCGAATACATCAACCGCGTTGTCAAACACTTCCGCTTACGGTCTATGAGGGTACGTAGACACACTCTCCCCTCTTGTTGCTATGCATCTCCATGGATAGATCTTGCATGTGCGTACATTTTTTTTGTTTTCCATGCAACATTTTCCAAACAGTGGCATCCGAGCTAGGTCTATGCGTAGACGATATGCACGAGTAGAACACAAAGAGTTGTGGGCGGTGATGGTCATACTACTTACCACCAACGTCTTATTTTGACTAGGGCCCGAGTGCCATGATTTCAGATCTGAACCTATTATGTTTTCATGAATATATGTGAGTTCTTGATCCTATCTTGCAAGTCAATAGTCACCTACTATGTGTTATGATCCGGCAACCCCGAAGTGACAATAATCGGGACCACTCCCGGTGATGACCGTAGTTTGAGGAGTTCATGTATTCACTAAGTGTTAATGCTTTGGTCCGGTACTCTATTAAAAGGAGGCCTTAATATCTCTTAATTTCCAATAGGACCCCGCTGCCACGGGAGGGTAGGACAAAAGATGTCATGCAAGTTCTTTTCCATAAGCACGTATGACTATATTAGGAATACATGCCTACATTACATTGGTGAAATTGGAGCTAGTTCTGTGTCATCTTATGTTATAACTGTTGCATGAGGAATCGCATCCGACATAATTATCCATCATTGATCCATTGCTTACGAGCTTTTCACATATTGATCTTTGCTTAGTTACTTTTTCGTTGCCACTGTTACGATTGCTACAAAAACTGCTACTGTTACTTTTGCTACAGTTACCGTTACTTCCATACAACTTTGCTACTAAATACTTTGCTGCAGATATTAAGTCTTTCAGGTGTGGTTGAATTGAGAACTCAACTACTAATACTTGAGAATATTCTTTGGCTCCCCTTGTGTCGAATCAATAAATTTGGGTTGAATACTCTACCCTCGAAAACTGTTGCGATCCCCTATACTTGTGGGTTATCATCCCTCCATCCGGAAATACTTGTCGTAGAAATGGATACAAGTGGATGTATCTAGAACTAAAATACATCTAGATACATCCATTCCTTGGACAAATATTTTAGGACGGAGGGAGTACAATGGGGATGGTGGGAGGAGCGACGAAAAAAACCCAGACGAAGATGCAAGGTTGAGACTAAAAAAATCGGATAAAATGGAGACTACAAGTCGTATATTAGGAGTAGAGATTTTTTAAATCGGTTATTTGTTTCCTAATTAATGTGGTTGAACGATTTATCTTAAAATCGATTATTTAATTCCTAATTAATATGATTGAGCGATTTAAGGTAAGGTTAATTAATTTATATTTAATCTTTTAAGATTGATCGTGACTGATTTTTTCACATCAAGACATTACTAACTAATTTACGCCAGTATGGAAAGTTCTGATCCGTTCAGATTTTTTTGTTGTGTGAGAGGGTGGTTGATGCGGAGCATCCCACGTTCATCCCCATGTACACTTCGACTACTCTCCAAACCTCAAGAGGACATACGACGAGACCTCGAACTTACGCCATTGGACACAAGGTGAATTCGCTCCTCTTCGAACCATCACTTTCTACATGTGAGACATGGCTACTACCTCAAAACGTGTGAGCTATGCATGTCCATGAACCAGGAGGAAGGCCATGGATCAGCTAGGAGCATTGGACAAGACGGCGAGGACACCAAGCACGAGGAACAAGAGGAAGGGCTGACAGCAAGTCACAGCCACCGGACGACCGGTCCTTACCGGACGTCCGACGCCTGGAGGTTCAGCCTGCCAGAACAGCTACAGTCGAAGAACTCTACAGCGACCGGACGACCGACCGAGACCGGACGTCCTAGGCCCCGGACGACCGAGCGCCACCGGACGACCGGTGCCACGGCGACAGAAGTAAAATAGTGGAAGTCAGAAGACTTCCGGACGACCGGCTCTTCGTGAGCCTCCGGACGTCCGACATCCACCGGATGTCCGACGCATGCCTATGCGCAGCCGCGGGCCTTGGGCCTTGTAACTCTCCCCCACTTACCCCTTCGTGGCTCTAGACTATAAATAGACCTCCCCCCTCATCCTTTCTAGGGTTAGCATTGGTTTAGCTCATATGTGAGATAGAGCTTTGCTCATCCATACAGATCTACTCCACGAGAGAGACCGCGGCCCTATCAAGACCCCCTCTTGGGTGGCCCCATCAAGACCTCCTCACGGAGAAAAACCGGTTACCCTATGTATCGTCCTTTGTTGACTTTGGATCTTGTATCTCCTCTCGTGTTCCGAGAATCTAGCATATGTGTGACCGTATCTCGTTGGTTTGAGAGTTCCTCTTGTGTTTTCCCTCGTTTTCTCCTCGTGTTCTTCGTGTTCTTAGTTGGGATCCGCTCCTTTCGTGAAAGATCGGCCGTATAGGGTTCCACCCTACATAATCTTGGTATCATGAGCCACGTTGATCACGATTTCGGAGCCACCCCTCTTTGTTTTCTAGCTTGATTTTGTTGTATTCTTCCCCAATTTCGAAAATCCCCACCAAAAATAGACCCAATTGTTTTTTGTGATTTGTTGGTTTGATGATGTTTTATTGTTTTTGATCCATGGATTTGCTTGGTTTCGAGTGGATCTAACATTTCCCCAAGTTTCCCCACTTTCCATCCACAAAATCTCCTCAATTTTGCCACCCAAATCTCCATTTCCGCCCAAAATCGCGTCCCAAAACACGCATCTCGCGTTGACCCCGACCCACCGGACGACCGGCGTTTTTACGGACGTCCGGACCCCCCTCGAAGCACCGGACGTCCGTCATCCACCGGACGATCGGAACCAGCCAACAGAACAGAATTTACAGATTTCCGAGCCCGACCGGACGTTCGGCGACCGGACATCCGTCCTTTTACGGACGTCCGTAACCTGTAGTTTCAGACTTCGACTGAGTTTTGTTTTGTCCATAACTAATTCATCCGAACTCCGATTTTGACGTTCTTTAGCTCGTTTTGAAGCTATTGACATCCCCCTTCTCACAAAAATACCACCAACATCATTTGACTCCATTAAAGTTTTGCAATTTTGGCATCTTTGCCTAGGGCCTTCACCGCATCTTCCGCAAAACCACCATAGACTTCCGCAACCTAACCCATCTTGATACCCGTTGCATATGTGGTTGCTTGAGTAGTGATTCAAGTCTCCTAAGGTGTTTCGGCTACTTAGGGACGGTTGTTTCCTCATCAACCACCCCCCCCAATTCCGCATAGGCTTTCCCACCATACACTTCCACCACCCCAACTTAACCCAATTTTGTTTGAGCTTGTTTGAGTTGTGGCTTGTGTCTCCTAAGGTGTTTCGGCTACTTAGGGACGGCAACTTCAACCTCAACTCGCATAACCCATCATCCCACTTCCCCATTGCCAAGTGCAAAACTACCACCGCATTCCGCTACCACCATTTGACATTTGTCATTTGAGATTTTGAGTTCGCGGTTTTTCTGTTTCCTAAGGTGTTTTGGCTACTTAGGGACGAGCCTCCATCATCTTGGTATCTACATCAAGAACACCGCCACTCATCATCGCAAAGGACGGTAACCTTGACGACACCATTGTACATTCCCCTTGCAATTGCATTGATAACCCCTAGCCCATTTTGCGTTACTTGCCTATCGAGACTAGCCATTTGAGTATTGCCGGCAATGTTACTTGTGCACATTAGTGATCTACACCTTCCATTGCATACATTGTTGGGGATCGTAGCAGAATTTTAAAATTTTCCTACGCTCACCAAGATCCATCTATGGAGTATACTAGCAACGAGGGGAAAGGAGTGCATCTACATACCCTTGTAGATCGCGAGCGGAAGCGTTCCAATGAACGTGGATGACGGAGTTGTACTCGCCGTGATTCAAATCACCGATGACCGAGTGCCGAACGGACGGCACCTCCGCGTTCAACACACGTACGGTGCAGCAACGTCTCCTCCTTCTTGATCCAGCAAGGGGGAAGGAGAGGTTGATGGAGATCCAGCAGCACGACGGCGTGGTGGTGGATGTAGCGGGTCTCGGCAGGGCTTCGCCGAGCTTCTGCGAGAGGGAGAGGTGTAGCAGGGGAGGAGGGAGGCGCCCAAGGCTGTAATACTACTGCCCTCCCTCCCCCCTTTATATAGGCCCCCTGGGAGGGGGGGCACCGTGTTGGAAATATGCCCTAGAGGCAATAATAAATGGTTATTATTATATTTCTTTGTTCATGGTAATTGTCTATTGTTCATGCTATAATTGTATTATCCGGAAATTGTAATACATGTGTGAATGCATAGACCGCAACTTGTCCCTAGTAAGCCTCTAGTTGACTAGCTCGTTGATCAACAGATAGTCATGGTTTCCTGACTATGGACATTGGATGTCGTTGATAACGGGATCACATCATTAGGATAATGATGTGATGGACAAGACCCAATCCTAAGCATAGCATAAAAGATCGTGTAGTTTCGTTTGCTAGAGCTTTTCCAATGTCAAGTATCTTTTCCTTAGACCATGAGAGCGTGCAACTCCCGGATACCATAGGAGTGCTTTGGGTGTGCCAAACGTCACAACGTAACTGGGTGACTATAAAGGTGCACTACGGGTATCTCCGAAAGTGTCTGTTGGGTTGGCACGGATCGAGACTGGGATTTGTCACTCCGTGTGACGGAGAGGTATCTCTGGGCCCACTCGGTAATGCATCATCATAATGAGCTCAATGTGACTAAGGCGTTAGTCACGGGATCATGCATTGCGGTACGAGTAAATAGACTTGCCGGTAACGAGATTGAACAAGGTATTGGGATACCGACGATCGAATCTCGGGCAAGTAACATACCGATTGACAAAGGGAATTGCATACGGGATTGATTGAATCCTCGACACCGTGGTTTATCCGATGAGATCATCGTGGAACATGTGGGAGCCAACATGGGTATCCAGATCCCGCTGTTGGTTATTGACCGGAGAGGCGTCTCGGTCATGTCTGCATGTCTCCCGAACCCGTAGGGTCTACACACTTAAGGTTCGGTGACGCTAGGGTTGTAGAGATATATGTATGCGGAGACCCGAAAGTTGTTCGGAGTCCCGAATGAGATCCCGGACGTCACGAGAGGTTCCGGAATGGTCCGGAGGTGAAGAATTATATATAGGAAGTCCAGTTTCGGCCACCGGGAAAGTTTCGGGGGTTACCGGTATTGTACCGGGACCACCGGAAGGGTCCCGGGGGTCCACCGGGTGGGGCCACCTATCCCGGAGGGCCCCATGGGCTGAAAGTGGAAGGGAACCAGCCCCTAGTGGGCTGGGCGCCCCCCCATGGGCCTCCCCCCATGCGCCTAGGGTTGGGAACCCTAGGGTGGGGGGACTTCCCCCTTGCCTTGGGGGGCAAGGCAACCCCTTCCCCCCTTTGGCCGCCGCCCCCCCAACCCTAGATGGGTTTTGGCCGGCCCCCCTCCCAAGGGGGCCTATATAAAGGGGGGAGGAGGGAGGGCAGCAACCTACAGCCTTGGGCGCCTCCCTCTCCCCCTGCAACACCTCTCTCTCTCTCTCGCAGAAGCTCGGCGAAGCCCTGCCGGAGACCCGCTACATCCACCATCACGCCATCGTGCTGCTGGATCTCCATCAACCACTCCTCCCCCCTTGCTGGATCAAGAAGGAGGAGACGTCGCTGCACCGTACGTGTGTTGAACGCGGAGGTGCCGTCCGTTCGGCACTCGGTCATCGGTGATTTGGATCACGGCAAGTACGACTCCGTCATCCACGTTCATTGGAACGCTTCTGCTCGTGATCTACAAGGGTATGTAGATGCACTCCTTTCCCCTCGTTGCTAGTAGACTCCATAGATGCATCTTGGTGAGCGTAGGAAAATTTTAAAATTATGCTACGATTCCCAACAGTGGCATCATGAGCCAGGCCTATGCGTAGTTACTATGCACTAGTAGAACACAAAGCAGTTGTGGGCGTTGAGTTTGCCAATTCTTCTTGCCGCTACTAGTCTTTTCTTGTTTCGGCAGCATTGTAGGATGAAGCGGCCCGGACCGACCTTACACGTACGCTTACGTGAGACAGGTTCCACCGACTGACATGCACTAGATGCATAAGGTGGCTAGCGGGTGTCTGTCTCTCCTACTTTAGTCGGAACGGATTCGATGAAAAGGGTCCTTATGAAGGGTAAATAGAAATTGGCAAATCACGTTGTGGTCATACGTAGGTAAGAAAACGTTCTTGCTAGATTCCTACAAACCACGTAAAAACTTGCAACAACAATTAGAGGACGTCTAACTTGTTTTTGCAGCAAGTGCTATGTGATGTGATATGGCCAGAAGATGTGATGAATGATATATGTGATGTATGAGATTGATCATATTCTTGTAATAGGAATCACGACTTGCATGTCGATGAGTATGACAACCGGCAGGAGCCATAGGAGTTGTCTTTATTATTTTGCATGACCTGCGTGTCATTGAATAACGCCATGTAAATTACTTTACTTTGTTGCTAAACGCGTTAGCCATAGAAGTAGAAGTAATCGGTGGCGTGACGACTTCATGAAGACACAATGATGGAGATCATGATGATGGAGATCATGGTGTCATGCCGGTGACGAAGATGATCATGGTGCCCCGAAGATGGAGATCAAAGGAGCATAATGATATTGGCCATATCATGTCACTATTTGATTGCATGTGATGTTTATCATGTTTTTGCATCTTATTTGCTTAGAACGACGGTAGTAAGTAAGATGATCCCTTATAATAATTTCAAGAAAGTGTTCACCCTAACTGTGCACCGTTGCGAAGGTTCGTTGTTTCGAAGCACCACGTGATGATCGGGTGTGATAGATTCTAACGTTCGAATACAACGGGTGTTGACGAGCCTAGCATGTACAGACATGGCCTCGGAACACACGCAATACACTTAGGTTGACTTGACGAGCCTAGCATGTACAGACATGGCCTCGGAACACAGAGGACCGAAAGGTCGAGCATGAGTCGTATAGAAGATACGATCAACATGGAGATGTTCACCGATCTTGACTAGTCCGTCTCACGTGATGATCGGACACGGCCTAGTTAAACTCGGATCATGGTTCACTTAGATGACTAGAGGGATGTCTATCTGAGTGGGAGTTCATTAAATAATTTGATTAGATGAACTCAATTATCATGAACTTAGTCTAAAATCTTTACACTATGTATTGTAGATCAAATGGACAACGTTGTTCTCAATTTCAACGCATTCCTAGAGAAAACCAAGCTGAAAGATGATGGCAGCAACTATACGGACTGGGTCCGGAACCTGAGGCTCATCCTCATAGTAGCCAAGAAAGATTATGTCTTAGAAGCACCGCTAGGTGATGCACCAATCCCACAGAACCAAGACGTTATGAACGCTTGGCAATCACGTGCTGATGATTACTCCCTCGTTCAGTGCGGCATGCTTTACAGCTTAGAACCGGGTCTCCAAAAGCGTTTTGAGAAACATGGAGCATATGAGATGTTCGAGGAGCTAAAACTGGTTTTTCAAGCTCATGCCCGGGTCGAGAGATATGATGTCTCCGACAAGTTCTTCAGCTGTAAAATGGAGGAGAACAATTCTGTTAGTGAGCACATACTTAGAATGTCTGGGTTGCATAACCGCTTGTCTCAGCTGGGAGTTAATCTTCCGGATGACGCGGTCATTGACAGAATCCTCCAGTCGCTTCCACCAAGCTACAAGAGCTTTGTGATGAACTACAATATGCAGGGGATGGAAAAGACCATTCCCGAGGTATATTCAATGCTGAAATCAGCGGAAGGGGAGATCAGAAAAGAACATCAAGTGTTGATGGTGAATAAAACCACTAAGTTCAAGAAGGGCAAGGGTAAGAAGAACTTCAAGAAGGACGGCAAGGGAGTTGCCGCGCCCGGTAAACCAGTTACTGGGAAGAAGTCAAAGAATGGACCCAAGCCCGAGACTGAGTGCTTTTATTGCAAGGGAGGTGGTCACTGGAAGCGGAACTGCCCCAAATACTTAGCGGACAAGAAGAAGGCCGGCAACACCAAAGGTATATGTGATATACATGTAATTGTTGTGTACCTTACCAGTACTCGTAGTAGCTCCTGGGTATTTGATACCGGTGCGGTTGCTCATATTTGTAACTCAAAACAGGAACTACGGAATAAACGGAGACTGGCGAAGGACGAGGTGACGATGCGCGTCGGGAATGGTTCCAAGGTCGATGTGATCGCCGTCGGCACGCTACCTCTGCATCTACTCACGGGATTAGTTTTGAACCTCAATAATTGTTATTTAGTGCCAGCTTTGAGCATGAACATTGTATCTGGATCTCGTTTAATTCGAGATGGCTACTCATTTAAATCCGAGAATAATGGTTGTTCTATTTATTTGAGAGATATGTTTTATGGTCATGCCCCGCTGGTCAATTGTTTATTTTTGATGAATCTCGAACGTGATGTTACACATGTTCATAGTGTGAATACCAAAAGATGTAAAGTTGATAACGATAGTCCCACATACTTGTGGCACTGCCGCCTTGGTCACATTGGTGTCAAGCGCATGAAGAAGCTCCATGCACATGGACTTTTGGAGTCTCTTGATTACGAATCATTTGACACGTGCGAACCATGCCTCATGGGTAAGATGACCAAGACTCCGTTCTCCGGAACAATGGAGCGAGCAACCAACTTATTGGAAATCATACATACCGATGTGTGCGGTCCAATGAGTGTTGAGGCTCGCGGAGGATATCGTTATGTTCTCACTCTCACTGATGACTTAAGTAGATATGGGTATGTCTACCTAATGAAACACAAGTCTGAAACCTTTGAAAAATTCAAGGAATTTCAGAGTGAAGTTGAGAATCAACGTGACAGAAAAATAAAATTCTTACGATCAGATCGTGGTGGAGAATATTTAAGCCACGAATTTGGTACACACTTAAGGAAATGTGGAATAGTTTCACAACTCACGCCGCCTAGAACACCTCAGAGAAATGGTGTGTCCGAACGTCGTAATCGCACTCTATTGGATATGGTGCGATCTATGATGTCTCTTACCGATTTACCGCTCTCATTTTGGGGCTATGCTTTAGAGACTGCCGCATTCACTTTAAATAGGGCTCCGTCGAAATCCGTTGAGACGACACCGTATGAATTATGGTTTGGGAAGAAACCTAAGCTGTCGTTTCTAAAAGTTTGGGGATGCGATGCTTATGTCAAGAAAGTTCAACCTGAAAAGCTCGAACCCAAGTCGGAAAAATGCGTCTTCATAGGATACCCTAAGGAAACTATTGGGTATACCTTCTACCTCAGATCCGAAGGCAAGATCTTCGTTGCCAAGAACGGGTCCTTTCTGGAGAAGGAGTTTCTCTCGAAAGAATTGAGTGGGAGGAAAGTGGAACTTGATGAGGTGATAGTCACCCCTTCCGAACCAGAAAGTAGCGCAGCGCGGGAAGATGTTCCTGAGGTGCCTACACCTACTAGGGAGGAAGTTAATGATGATGATCATGAAACTTCGGATCAAGTTACTACTGAACCTCGTAGGTCCACAAGGACACGTTCCGCACCAGAATGGTACGACAACCCTGTCCTGGAAATCATGTTGTTAGACAACGGTGAACCTTCGAACTATGAAGAAGCGATGGCAGGCCCGGATTCCGACAAATGGCTAGAAGCCATGAAATCCGAGATAGGATCCATGTATGAAAACGAAGTATGGACTTTGACTGACTTGCCCGATGATCGGCGAGCCATAGAAAACAAATGGATCTTTAAGAAGAAGACATACGCGGATGGTAATGTGACCATCTACAAAGCTCGACTTGTCGCTAAGGGTTATCGACAAGTTCGAGGGGTTGACTACGATGAGACTTTCTCACCCGTAGCGAAGCTGAAGTCCGTCCGAATCATATTAGCAATTGCCGCATACTATGATTATGAGATATGGCAGATGGACGTCAAAACGGCATTCCTTAACGGCTTCCTTAAGGAAGAGTTGTATATGATGCAGCCGGAAGGCTTTGTCGATCCTAAGAATGCTGACAAAGTATGCAAGCTCCAGCGCTCAATCTATGGGCTGGTGCAAGCATCTCGGAGTTGGAACATTCGCTTTGATGAGATGATCAAAGCGTTTGGGTTTACACAGACTTATGGAGAAGCCTGTGTTTACAAGAAAGTGAGTGGGAGCTCTGTAGCATTTCTCTTATTATATGTGGATGACATACTATTGATGGGAAATGATATAGAATTCTTGGAAAGTATAAAGGCCTACTTGAATAAGTGTTTTTCAATGAAGGACCTTGGAGAAGCTGCTTATATATTAGGCATCAAGATCTATAGAGATAGATCAAGACGCCTCATTGGTCTTTCACAGAGTACATGCCTTGACAAGATATTGAAGAAGTTCAATATGGATCAGTCCAAGAAGGGGTTCTTGCCTGTATTGCAAGGTGTGCAATTGAGCACGGCTCAATGCCCGACCACGGCAGAAGATAGAGAAAAGATGAGTGTCATCCCCTATGCCTCGGCCATAGGATCTATTATGTATGCCATGCTGTGTACCAGACCTGATGTAAACCTTGCCGTAAGTTTGGTAGGAAGATACCAAAGTAATCCCGGCATGGAACACTGGACAGCGGTCAAGAATATCCTGAAGTACCTGAAGAGGACTAAGGATATGTTTCTCGTTTATGGAGGTGACGAAGAGCTCGTCGTAAAGGGTTACGTCGACGCTAGCTTCGACACAGATCTGGATGACTCGAAGTCACAGACCGGATACGTGTATATTTTGAATGGAGGAGATGTAAGTTGGTGCAGTTGCAAGCAAAGCGTCGTGGCGGGATCTACATGTGAAGCGGAGTACATGGCAGCCTCGGAGGCAGCACAGGAAGCAGCCTGGATGAAGGAGTTCATTACCGACCTAGGGGTGATTCCTAATGCGTTGGGCCTGATGACTCTCTTCTGTGACAACACTGGAAATATTGCCCTTCCGAAGGAGCCCAGGTTTCACAGGAAGACCAGGCATATCAAGCGTCGCTTCAACTCCATTCGTGAAAGTGTTCAAAATGGAGACATAGATGTTTGTAAAGTACATATGGACCTAAACGTAGCAGATCCGTTGACTAAACCTCTCCCTAGGGCAAAACATGATCAACACCAGGACGCAATGGGTGTTCGATTCATCACAATGTAACTAGATTATTGACTCTAGTGCAAGTGGGAGACTGTTGGAAATATGCCCTAGAGGAAATAATAAATGGTTATTATTATATTTCTTTGTTCATGATAATTGTCTATTGTTCATGCTATAATTGTGTTATCCAGAAATCGTAATACATGTGTGAATACATAGACCACAACGTGTCCCTAGTAAGCCTCTAGTTGACTAGCTCGTTGATCAACAGATAGTCACGGTTTCCTGACTATGGACATTGGATGTCATTGATAACGGGATCACATCATTAGGAGAATGATGTGATGGACAAGACCCAATCCTAAGCATAGCATAAAAGATCGTGTAGTTTCGTTTGCTAGAGCTTTTCCAATGTCAGGTATCTATTCCTTAGACCATGAGATCGTGCAACTCCCGGATACCGTAGGAGTGCTTTGGGTGTGCCAAACGTCACAACGTAACTGGGTGACTATAAAGGTGCACTACGGGTATCTCCGAAAGTGTCTGTTGGGTTGGCACGGATCGAGACTGGGATTTGTCACTCCGTGTGACGGAGAGGTATCTCTGGGCCCACTCGGTAATGCATCATCATAATGAGCTCAATGTGACTAAGGCGTTAGTCACGGGATCATGCATTGCTGTACGAGTAAAGAGACTTGCCGGTAACGAGATTGAACAAGGTATTGGGATACCGACGATCAAATCTCGGGCAAGTAACATACCGATTGACAAAGGGAATTGCATACGGGATTGATTGAATCCTCGACACCGTGGTTCATCCGATGAGATCATCGTGGAACATGTGGGAGCCAACATGGGTATCCAGATCCCGCTGTTGGTTATTGACCGGAGAGGCGTCTCGGTCATGTCTGCATGTCTCCCGAACCCGTAGGGTCTACACACTTAAGGTTCGGTGATGCTAGGGTTGTAGAGATATATGTATGCGGAAACCCGAAAGTTGTTCGGAGTCCCGGATGAGATCCCGGACGTCACGAGAGGTTCCGGAATGGTCCGGAGGTGAAGAATTATATATAGGAAGTCCAGTTTTGGCCACCGGGAAAGTTTCGGGGGTTACCGGTATTGTACCGGGACCACCGGAAGGGTCCCGGGGGTCCACCGGGTGGGGCCACCTATCCCGGAGGGCCCCATGGGCTGAAAGTAGAAGGGAACCAGCCCCTAGTGGGCTGGGCGCCCCCCATGGGCCTCCCCCCATGCGCCTAGGGTTGGGAACCCTAGGGTGGGGGGACTTCCCCCTTGCCTTGGGGGGCAAGGCAACCCCTTCCCCCCTTTGGCCGCCGCCCCCCCAACCCTAGATGGGTTTTGGCCG